>NW_027515181.1:0-65173 GCF_048772815.1 Callospermophilus lateralis
TCTACATTCTATCCCTAAGGTTTGTTTCCTCTTGATGTAGCCTTAAGCAGAGACTGGCGAATAACACATTCAATGAAAGGCGTTGTTAGGCTGCCAAAAAACTACAGTCTCCTGAAATCTCATCATATATTTTTTTCTTCCGACCTTCATGATACTTTCAAGTAATGAGCAGTGCACCAATCAAACTTGGATGCCCAAGTTTCGTTCTCCTAGGTTGAAGCATTCGTTTGCAGGAACAGTTTGAATTTTTAGTTTTCACTCTGTTTTTTCCTATATTGACAGATGCAGTTCGAACTCTAAATCAAACACGGTTTGTGCTAGCTTCTTGAAACTTGACAAAATACTGTAGTTCTACGTTCTATCTCTAAGGTTTGTTTCCTCTTGATGTACCCTAATGCAGGGACTGGCGAATAACACTTTTATTGAAAGGGGTTTCCAAACTTCCCAAAACTAGAGTCTTCTGAAATCTCAACATATATTTTTTTATTCAATATTCATGATACTTTCGAGTAATGATCAGTACACCAATCCCACATGGATGCTCAAGTTTCATTCTCCTACGTTGAAGCATTCGTTTGCAGTAACATTTTGAATTTTTAGGTGTCATTCTGCTTTCTCCTATATTGACAAATGTAGTTCAAACTCTAAATCATACACGGTTTGGCTAGCTTCTTTAAACTTGACACAATAAAGTAGTTCTACATTCTATCCGTAAGGTTTGTTTCCTCTTGATGTAGCCTTCAGCACAGACTGGCGAAAAACACTTTCAATGAAAGGCGTTGTTAGGCTGCCAAAAAACTAGAGTCTCCTGAAATCTCAACACATATTTTTTTCCGACCTTACTGATACTTTCAAGTAATGAGCAGTACACCAATCAAACTTGGATGCCCAAGTTTCGTTCTCCTAGGTTGATGCATTCGTTTGCAGTAACAGTTTGAATTTCTAGGTTTCACTCTGTTTTCTCCTATATTGACAGATGCAGCTAGAACTCTAAATCAAACACGGTTTGTGCTAGCTTCTTGAAACTTGACACAATAAAGTAGTTCTACGTTCTATCTCTAAGGTTTGTTTCCTCTTGATGTAGCCTAATGCAGGGACTGGCGAATAACACTTATATTGAAAGGGGTTGCCAAACTTTCAAAAAACTAGAGTCTCCTGAAATCTCACCATATATTTTTTCATCCAATCTTCATGATACATTCAAGTAATGATCAGTACACCATTCCCACTTGGATGCCCAAGTTTTGTTCTTCTAGGTTGAAGCATTCGTTTGCAGGAACAGTTTGAATTTTTAGGTTTCACTCTGTTTTCTCCTATATTGACAGATGCAGTTAGAACTTTAAATCAAACACGGTTTGTGCTAGCTACTTGAAACATGACACAATAACGTAGTTCTACGTTCTATCCCTAAGGTTTGTTTCCTCTTGATGTAGCCTTAAGCAGAGACTGGCGAATAACACATTCAATGAAAGGCGTTGTTAGGCTGCCAAAAAACTACAGTCTCCTGAAATCTCATCATATATTTTTTCTTCCGACCTTCATGATACTTTCAAGTAATGAGCAGTGCACCAATCAAACTTGGATGCCCAAGTTTCGTTCTCCTAGGTTGAAGCATTCGTTTGCAGGAACAGTTTTGAATTTTTAGGTTTCACTCTGTTTTTTCCTATATTGACAGATGCAGTTCGAACTCTAAATCAAACACGGTTTGTGCTAGCTTCTTGAAACTTGACAAAATACTGTAGTTCTACGTTCTATCTCTAAGGTTTGTTTCCTCTTGATGTAGCCTAATGCAGGGACTGGCGAATAACACTTTTATTGAAAGGGGTTGCCAAACTTCCCAAAACTAGAGTCTTCTGAAATCTCAACATATATTTTTTTATCCAATCTTCATGATACTTTCGAGTAATGATCAGTACACCAATCCCACTTGGATGCTCAAGTTTCATTCTCCTACGTTGAAGCATTCGTTTGCAGTAACACTTTGAATTTTTAGGTGTCATTCTGCTTTCTCCTATATTGACAAATGTAGTTCAAACTCTAAATCATACACGGTTTGGGCTAGCTTCTTGAAACATGACACAATAAAGTAGTTCTACATTCTATCCCTAAGGTTTGTTTCCTCTTGATGTAGCCTTCAGCACAGACTGGCGAATAACACTTTCAATGAAAGGCGTTGTTAGGCTGCCAAAAAACTAGAGTCTCCTGAAATCTCAACACATATTTTTTTCCGACCTTAATGATACTTTCAAGTAATGAGCAGTACACCCATCAAACTTGGATGCCCAAGTTTCGTTCTCCTAGATTGATGCATTCGTTTGCAGTAACAGTTTGAATTTCTAGGTTTCACTCTGTTTTCTCCTATATTGACAGATGCAGCTAGAACTCTAAATCAAACACGGTTTGTGCTAGCTTCTTGAAACATGACACAATAAAGTAGTTCTACGTTCTATCTCTAAGGATTGTTTCCTCTTGATGTAGCCTAATGCAGGGACTGGCGAATAACACTTATATTGAAAGGGGTTGCCAAACTTTCAAAAAACTTGAGTCTCCTGAAATTTCAACATATATTTTTTCATCCAATCTTCATGATACATTCAAGTAATGATCAGTACACCATTCCCACTAGGATGCCCAAGTTTTGTTCTTCTAGGTTGAAGCATTCGTTTGCAGGAACAGTTTGAAGTTTTAGGTTTCACTCTGTTTTCTCCTATATTGACAGATGCAGTTAGAACTTTAAATCAAACACGGTTTGTGCTAGCTACTTGAAACATGACACAATAAAGTAGTTCTACGTTCTATCCCTAAGGTTTGTTTCCTCTTGATGTATCCTTAAGCAGAGACTGGCGAATAACACATTCAATGAAAGGCGTTGTTAGGCTGCCAAAAAACTACAGTCTCCTGAAATCTCATCTTATATTTTTTCTTCCGACCTTCATGATACTTTCAAGTAATGAGCAGTGCACCAATCAAACTTGGATGCCCAAGTTTCGTTCTCCTAGGTTGAAGCATTCGTTTGCAGGAACAGTTTGAATTTCTAGGTTTCACTCTGTTTTCTCCTATATTGACAGATGCAGCTAGAACTCTAAATCAAACACGGTTTGTGCTAGCTTCTTGAAACATGACACAATAAAGTAGTTCTACGTTCTATCTCTAAGGTTTGTTTCCTCTTGATGTAGCCTAATGCAGGGACTGGCGAATAACACTTATAATGAAAGGGGTTGCCAAACTTTCAAAAAACTAGAGTCTCCTGAAATCTCACCATATATTTTTTCATCCAATCTTCATGATACATTCAAGTAATGATCAGTACACCATTCCCACTTGGATGCCCAAGTTTTGTTCTTCTAGGTTGAAGCATTCGTTTGCAGGAACAGTTTGAATTTTTAGGTTTCACTCTGTTTTCTCCTATATTGACAGATGCAGTTAGAACTTTAAATCAAACACGGTTTGTGCTAGCTACTTGAAACATGACACAATAACGTAGTTCTACGTTCTATCCCTAAGGTTTGTTTCCTCTTGATGTAGCCTTAAGCAGAGACTGGCGAATAACACATTCAATGAAAGGCGTTGTTAGGCTGCCAAAAAACTACAGTCTCCTGAAATCTCATCATATATTTTTTCTTCCGACCTTCATGATACTTTCAAGTAATGAGCAGTGCACCAATCAAACTTGGATGCCCAAGTTTCGTTTTCCTAGGTTGAAGCATTCGTTTGCAGGAACAGTTTGAATTTTTAGGTTTCACTCTGTTTTGTCCTATATTGACAGATGCAGTTCGAACTCTAAATCAAACACGGTTTGTGCTAGCTTCTTGAAACTTGACAAAATACTGTAGTTCTACGTTCTATCTCTAAGGTTTGTTTCCTCTTGATGTAGCCTAATGCAGGGACTGGCGAATAACACTTTTATTGAAAGGGGTTGCCAAACTTCCCAAAACTAGAGTCTTCTGAAATCTCAACATATATTTTTTTATCCAATCTTCATGATACTTTCGAGTAATGATCAGTACACCAATCCCACTTGGATGCTCAAGTTTCATTCTCCTACGTTGAAGCATTCGTTTGCAGTAACACTTTGAATTTTTAGGTGTCATTCTGCTTTCTCCTATATTGACAAATGTAGTTCAAACTCTAAATCATACACGGTTTGGGCTAGCTTCTTGAAACATGACACAATAAAGTAGTTCTACATTCTATCCCTAAGGTTTGTTTCCTCTTGATGTAGCCTTCAGCACAGACTGGCGAATAACACTTTCAATGAAAGGCGTTGTTAGGCTGCCAAAAAACTAGAGTCTCCTGAAATCTCAACACATATTTTTTTCCGACCTTAATGATACTTTCAAGTAATGAGCAGTACACCCATCAAACTTGGATGCCCAAGTTTCGTTCTCCTAGATTGACGCATTCGTTTGCAGTAACAGTTTGAATTTCTAGGTTTCACTCTGTTTTCTCCTATATTGACAGATGCAGCTAGAACTCTAAATCAAACACGGTTTGTGCTAGCTTCTTGAAACATGACACAATAAAGTAGTTCTACGTTCTATCTCTAAGGATTGTTTCCTCTTGATGTAGCCTAATGCAGGGACTGGCGAATAACACTTATATTGAAAGGGGTTGCCAAACTTTCAAAAAACTTGAGTCTCCTGAAATCTCAACATATATTTTTTCATCCAATCTTCATGATACATTCAAGTAATGATCAGTACACCATTCCCACTAGGATGCCCAAGTTTTGTTCTTCTAGGTTGAAGCATTCGTTTGCAGGAACAGTTTGAAGTTTTAGGTTTCACTCTGTTTTCTCCTATATTGACAGATGCAGTTAGAACTTTAAATCAAACACGGTTTGTGCTAGCTACTTGAAACATGACACAATAAAGTAGTTCTACGTTCTATCCCTAAGGTTTGTTTCCTCTTGATGTATCCTTAAGCAGAGACTGGCGAATAACACATTCAATGAAAGGCGTTGTTAGGCTGCCAAAAAACTACAGTCTCCTGAAATCTCATCATATATTTTTTCTTCCGACCTTCATGATACTTTCAAGTAATGAGCAGTGCACCAATCAAACTTGGATGCCCAAGTTTCGTTCTCCTAGGTTGAAGCATTCGTTTGCAGGAACAGTTTGAATTTCTAGGTTTCACTCTGTCTTCTCCTATATTGACAGATGCAGCTAGAACTCTAAATCAAACACGGTTTGTGCTAGCTTTTTGAAACATGACACAATAAAGTAGTTCTACGTTCTATCACTAAGGTTTGTTTCCTCTTGATGTAGCCTAATGCAGGGACTGGCGAATAACACTTATATTGAAAGGGGTTGCCAAACTTTCAAAAAACTAGAGTCTCCTGAAATCTCAACATATATTTTTTCATCCAATCTTCATGATACATTCAAGTAATGATCAGTACACCATTCCCACTTGGATGCCCAAGTTTTGTTCTTCTAGGTTGAAGCATTCGTTTGCAGGAACAGTTTGAAGTTTTAGGTTTCACTCTGTTTTCTCCTATATTGACAGATGCAGTTAGAACTTTAAATCAAACACGGTTTGTGCTAGCTACTTGAAACATGACACAATAAAGTAGTTCTACGTTCTATCCCTAAGGTTTGTTTCCTCTTGATGTAGCCTTAAGCAGAGACTGGCGAATAACACATTCAATGAAAGGCGTTGTTAGGCTGCCAAAAAACTACAGTCTCCTGAAATCTCATCATATATTTTTTCTTCCGACCTTCATGATACTTTCAAGTAATGAGCAGTGCACCAATCAAACTTGGATGCCCAAGTTTCGTTCTCCTAGGTTGAAGCATTCGTTTGCAGGAACAGTTTGAATTTCTAGGTTTCACTCTGTTTTCTCCTATATTGACAGATGCAGCTAGAACTCTAAATCAAACACGGTTTGTGCTAGCTTCTTGAAACATGACACAATAAAGTAGTTCTACGTTCTATCTCTAAGGTTTGTTTCCTCTTGATGTGGCCTAATGCAGGGACTGGCGAATAACACTTATATTGAAAGGGGTTGCCAAACTTTCAAAAAACTACAGTCTCCTGAAATCTCAACATATATTTTTTCATCCAATCTTCATGATACATTCAAGTAATGATCAGTACACCATTCCCACTTGGATGCCCAAGTTTTGTTCTTCTAGGTTGAAGCATTCGTTTGCAGGAACAGTTTGAATTTTTAGGTTTCACTCTGTTTTCTCCTATATTGACAGATGCAGTTGGAACTTTAAATCAAACACGGTTTGTGCTAGCTACTTGAAACATGACACAATAAAGTAGTTCTACGTTCTATCCCTAAGGTTTGTTTCCTCTTGATGTAGCCTTAAGCAGAGACTGGCGAATAACACATTCAATGAAAGGCGTTGTTAGGCTTCAAAAAACTACAGTCTCCTGAAATCTCATCATATATTTTTTCTTCCGACCTTCATGATACTTTCAAGTAATGAGCAGTGCACCAATCAAACTTGGATGCCCAAGTTTCGTTCTCCTAGGTTGAAGCATTCGTTTGCAGGAACAGTTTGAATTTCTAGGTTTCACTCTGTTTTCTCCTATATTGACAGATGCAGCTAGAACTCTAAATCAAACACGGTTTGTGCTAGCTTCTTGAAACATGACACAATAAAGTAGTTCTACGTTCTATCTCTAAGGTTTGTTTCCTCTTGATGTAGCCTAATTCAGGGACTGGCGAATAACACTTATATTGAAAGGGGTTGCCAAACTTTCAAAAAACTAGAGTCTCCTGAAATCTCAACATATATTTTTTCATCCAATCTTCATGATACATTCAAGTAATGATCAGTACACCATTCCCACTTGGATGCCCAAGTTTTGTTCTTCTAGGTTGAAGCATTCGTTTGCAGGAACAGTTTGAATTTTTAGGTTTCACTCTGTTTTCTCCTATATTGACAGATGCAGTTAGAACTTTAAATCAAACACGGTTTTTGCTAGCTACTTGAAACATGACACAATAAACTAGTTCTACGTTCTATCCCTAAGGTTTGTTTCCTCTTGATGTAGCCTTAAGCAGAGACTGGCGAATAACACATTCAATGAAAGGCGTTGTTAGGCTGCCAAAAAACTACAGTCTCGTGAAATCTCATCATATATTTTTTCTTCTGACCTTCATGATACTTTCAAGTAATGAGCAGTGCACCAATCAAACTTGGATGCCCAAGTTTCGTTCTCCTAGGTTGAAGCATTCGTTTGCAGGAACAGATTGAATTTCTAGGTTTCACTCTGTTTTCTCCTATATTGACAGATGCAGCTAGAACTCTAAATCAAACATGGTTTGTGCTAGCTTCTTGAAACATGACACAATACAGTAGTTCTACGTTCTATCTCTAAGGTTTTTTTCCTCTTGATGTAGCCTAATGCAGGGACTGGCGAATAACACTTATATTGAAAGGGGTTGCCAAACTTTCAAAAAACTAGAGTCTCCTGAAATCTCAACATATATTTTTTCATCCAATCTTCATGATACATTCAAGTAATGATCAGTACACCATTCCCACTTGGATGCCCAAGTTTTGTTCTTCTAGGTTTAAGCATTCGTTTGCAGGAACAGTTTGAATTTTTAGGTTTCACTCTGTTTTCTCCTATATTGACAGATGCAGTTAGAACTTTAAATCAAACACGGTTTTTGCTAGCTACTTGAAACATGACACAATAAAGTAGTTCTACGTTCTATCCCTAAGGTTTGTTTCCTCTTGATGTAGCCTTAAGCAGAGACTGGCGAATAACACATTCAATGAAAGGCGTTGTTAGGCTTCCAAAAAACTACAGTCTCCTGAAATCTCATCATATATTTTTTCTTCCGACCTTCATGATACTTTCAAGTAATGAGCAGTGCACCAATCAAACTTGGATGCCCAAGTTTCGTTCTCCTAGGTTGAAGCATTCGTTTGCAGGAACAGTTTGAATTTTTAGGTTTCACTCTGTTTTGTCCTATATTGACAGATGCAGTTCGAACTCTAAAAAAAACACGGTTTGTGCTAGCTTCTTGAAACTTGACAAAATACTGTAGTTCTACGTTCTATCTCTAAGGTTTGTTTCCTCTTGATGTAGCCTAATGCAGGGACTGGCGAATAACACTTTTATTGAAAGGGGTTGCCAAACTTCCCAAAACTAGAGTCTTCTGAAATCTCAACATATATTTTTTTATCCAAACTTCATGATACTTTCGAGTAATGATCAGTACACCAATCCCACTTGGATGCTCAAGTTTCATTCTCCTACGTTGAAGCATTCGTTTGCAGTAACAGGTTTGAATTTTTAGGTGTCATTCTGCTTTCTCCTATATTGACAAATGTAGTTCAAACTCTAAATCATACACGGTTTGGGCTAGCTTCTTGAAACTTGACACAATAAAGTAGTTCTACATTCTATCCCTAAGGTTTGTTTCCTCTTGATGTAGCCTTCAGCACAGACTGGCGAATAACACTTTCAATGAAAGGCGTTGTTAGGCTGCCAAAAAACTAGAGTCTCCTGAAATCTCAACACATATTTTTTCCGACCTTAATGATACTTTCAAGTAATGAGCAGTACACCAATCAAACTTGGATGCCCAAGTTTCGTTCTCCTAGGTTGATGCATTCGTTTGCAGTAACAGTTTGAATTTCTAGGTTTCACTCTGTTTTCTCCTATATTAACAGATGCAGCTAGAACTCTAAATCAAACACGGTTTGTGCTAGCTTCTTGAAACTTGACACAATAAAGTAGTTCTACGTTCTATCTCTAAGGTTCGTTTCCTCTTGATGTAGCCTAATGCAGGGACTGGTGAATAACACTTATATTGAAAGGGGTTGCCAAACTTTCAAAAAACTAGAGTCTCCTGAAATCTCAACATATATTTTTTCATCCAATCTTCATGATACATTCAAGTAATGATCAGTACACCATTCCCACTTGGATGCCCAAGTTTTGTTCTTCTAGGTTGAAGCATTCGTTTGCAGGAACAGTTTGAATTTTTAGGTTTCACTCTGTTTTCTCCTATATTGACAGATGCACTTAGAACTTTAAATCAAACACGGTTTGTGCTAGCTACTTGAAACATGACACAATAAAGTAGTTCTACGTTCTATCCCTAAGGTTTGTTTCCTCTTGATGTAGCCTTAAGCAGAGACTGGCGAATAACACATTCAATGAAAGGCGTTGTTAGGCTGCCAAAAAACTACAGTCTCCTGAAATCTCATCATATATTTTTTCTTCCGACCTTCATGATACTTTCAAGTAATGAGCAGTGCACCAATCAAACTTGGATGCCCAAGTTTCGTTCTCCTAGGTTGAAGCATTTGTTTGCAGGAACAGTTTGAATTTTTAGGTTTCACTCTGTTTTGTCCTATATTGACAGATGCAGTTCGAACTCTAAATCAAACACGGTTTGTGCTAGCTTCTTGAAACTTGACAAAATACTGTAGTTCTACGTTCTATCTCTAAGGTTTGTTTCCTCTTGATGTAGCCTAATGCAGGGACTGGCGAATAACACTTTTATTGAAAGGGGTTGCCAAAATTCCCAAAACTAGAGTCTTCTGAAATCTCAACATATATTTTTTTATCCAATCTTCATGATACTTTCGAGTAATGATCAGTACACCAATCCCACTTGGATGCTCAAGTTTCATTCTCCTACGTTGAAGCATTCGTTTGCAGTAACAGTTTGAATTTTTAGGTGTCATTCTGCTTTCTCCTATATTGACAAATGTAGTTCAAACTCTAAATCATACACGGTTTGGGCTAGCTTCTTGAAACATGACACAATAAAGTAGTTCTACATTCTATCCCTAAGGTTTGTTTCCTCTTGATGTAGCCTTCAGCACAGACTGGCGAATAACACTTTCAATGAAAGGCGTTGTTAGGCTGCCAAAAAACTAGAGTCTCCTGAAATCTCAACACATATTTTTTTCCGACCTTAATGATACTTTCAAGTAATGAGCAGTACACCCATCAAACTTGGATGCCCAAGTTTCGTTCTCCTAGATTGATGCATTCGTTTGCAGTAACAGTTTGAATTTCTAGGTTTCACTCTGTTTTCTCCTATATTGACAGATGCAGCTAGAACTCTAAATCAAACACGGTTTGTGCTAGCTTCTTGAAACATGACACAATAAAGTAGTTCTACGTTCTATCTCTAAGGATTGTTTCCTCTTGATGTAGCCTAATGCAGGGACTGGCGAATAACACTTATATTGAAAGGGGTTGCCAAACTTTCAAAAAACTTGAGTCTCCTGAAATCTCAACATATATTTTTTCATCCAATCTTCATGATACATTCAAGTAATGATCAGTACACCATTCCCACTAGGATGCCCAAGTTTTGTTCTTCTAGGTTGAAGCATTCGTTTGCAGGAACAGTTTGAAGTTTTAGGTTTCACTCTGTTTTCTCCTATATTGACAGATGCAGTTAGAACTTTAAATCAAACACGGTTTGTGCTAGCTACTTGAAACATGACACAATAAAGTAGTTCTACGTTCTATCCCTAAGGTTTGTTTCCTCTTGATGTAGCCTTAAGCAGAGACTGGCGAATAACACATTCAATGAAAGGCGTTGTTAGGCTGCCAAAAAACTACAGTCTCCTGAAATCTCATCATATATTTTTTCTTCCGACCTTCATGATACTTTCAAGTAATGAGCAGTGCACCAATCAAACTTGGATGCCCAAGTTTCGTTCTCCTAGGTTGAAGCATTCGTTTGCAGGAACAGTTTGAATTTCTAGGTTTCACTCTGTTTTCTCCTATATTGACAGATGCAGCTAGAACTCTAAATCAAACACGGTTTGTGCTAGCTTCTTGAAACATGACACAATAAAGTAGTTCTACGTTCTATCTCTAAGGTTTGTTTCCTCTTGATGTGGCCTAATGCAGGGACTGGCGAATAACACTTATATTGAAAGGGGTTGCCAAACTTTCAAAAAACTACAGTCTCCTGAAATCTCAACATATATTTTTTCATCCAATCTTCATGATACATTCAAGTAATGATCAGTACACCATTCCCACTTGGATGCCCAAGTTTTGTTCTTCTAGGTTGAAGCATTCGTTTGCAGGAACAGTTTGAATTTTTAGGTTTCACTCTGTTTTGTCCTATATTGACAGATGCACTTAGAACTTTAAATCAAACACGGTTTGTGCTAGCTACTTGAAACATGACACAATAAAGTAGTTCTACGTTCTATCCCTAAGGTTTGTTTCCTCTTGATGTAGCCTTAAGCAGAGACTGGCGAATAACACATTCAATGAAAGGCGTTGTTAGGCTGCCAAAAAACTACAGTCTCCTGAAATCTCATCATATATTTTTTCTTCCGACCTTCATGATACTTTCAAGTAATGAGCAGTGCACCAATCAAACTTGGATGCCCAAGTTTCGTTCTCCTAGGTTGAAGCATTCGTTTGCAGGAACAGTTTGAATTTTTAGGTTTCACTCTGTTTTGTCCTATATTGACAGATGCAGTTCGAACTCTAAAAAAAACACGGTTTGTGCTAGCTTCTTGAAACTTGACAAAATACTGTAGTTCTACGTTCTATCTCTAAGGTTTGTTTCCTCTTGATGTAGCCTAATGCAGGGACTGGCGAATAACACTTTTATTGAAAGGGGTTGCCAAACTTCCCAAAACTAGAGTCTTCTGAAATCTCAACATATATTTTTTTATCCAATCTTCATGATACTTTCGAGTAATGATCAGTACACCAATCCCACTTGGATGCTCAAGTTTCATTCTCCTACGTTGAAGCATTTGTTTGCAGTAACAGTTTGAATTTTTAGGTTTCACTCTGTTTTCTCCTATATTGACAAATGTAGTTCAGACTTTAAATCATACACGGTTTGGGCTAGCTTCTAGAAATTTGACACAATAAAGTAGTTCTACATTCTATCCCTAAGGTTTGTTTCCTCTTGATGAAGCCTTCAGCACAGACTGGCGAATAACACTTTCAATGATAGGCGTTGTTAGGCTGCCAAAAAACTAGAGTCTCCTGAAATCTCAACACATATTTTTTTTCCGACCTTAATGATACTTTCAAGTAATGAGCAGTACACGAATCAAACTTGGATGCCCAAGTTTCGTTCTCCTAGGTTGATGCATTCGTTTGCAGTAACAGTTTGAATTTCTAGGTTTCACTCTGTTTTCTCCTATATTGACAGATGCAGCTAGAACTCTAAATCAAACACGGTTTGTGCTAGCTTATTGAAACTTGACACAATAAAGTAGTTCTACGTTCTATCTCTAAGGTTTGTTTCCTCTTGATGTAGCCTAATGCTGGGACTGGCGAATAACACTTATATTGAAAGGGGTTGCCAACCTTTCAAAAAACTAGAGTCTCCTGAAATCTCAACATATATTTTTTCATTTAATCTTCATGATACATTCAAGTAATGATCAGTACACCAATCCCACTTGGATGCTCAATTTTCATTCTCCTACGTTGAAGCATTCGTTTGCAGGAACAGTTTGAATTTTTAGGTTTCACTCTGTTTTCTCCTATATTGACAAATGTAGTTCAGACTTTAAATCATACACGGTTTGGGCTAGCTTCTAGAAATTTGACACAATAAAGTAGTTCTACATTCTATCCCTAAGGTTTATTTCCTCTTGATGAAGCCTTCAGCACAGACTGGCGAATAACACTTTCAATGATAGGCGTTGTTAGGCTGCCAAAAAACTAGAGTCTCCTGAAATCTCAACACATATTTTTTTTCCGACCTTAATGATACTTTCAAGTAATGAGCAGTACACCCATCAAACTTGGATGCCCAAGTTTCGTTCTCCTAGATTGATGCATTCGTTTGCAGTAACAGTTTGAATTTCTAGGTTTCACTCTGTTTTCTCCTATATTGACAGATGCAGCTAGAACTCTAAATCAAACACGGTTTGTGCTAGCTTCCTGAAACTTGACACAATAAAGTAGTTCTACGTTCTATCTCTAAGGTTCGTTTCCTCTTGATGTAGCCTAATGCAGGGACTGGCGAATAACACTTATATTGAAAGGGGTTGCCAAACTTTCAAAAAACTAGAGTGTCCTGAAATCTCAACATATATTTTTTCATCCAATCTTCATGATACATTCAAGTAATGATCAGTACACCATTCCCACTTGGATGCCCAAGTTTTGTTCTTCTAGGTTGAAGCATTCGTTTGCAGGAACAGTTTGAATTTTTAGGTTTCACTCTGTTTTCTCCTATATTGACAGATGCAGTTAGAACTTTAAATCAAACACGGTTTGTGCTAGCTACTTGAAACATGACACAATAAAGTAGTTCTACGTTCTATACCTGAGGTTTGTTTCCTCTTGATGTAGCCTTAAGCAGAGACTGGCGAATAACACATTCAATGAAAGGCGTTGTAGGGTGCCAAAAAACTACAGTCTCCTGAAATCTCATCATATATTTTTTCTTCCGACCTTCATGATACTTTCAAGTAATGAGCAGTGCACCAATCAAACTTGGATGCCCAAGTTTCGTTCTCCTAGGTTGAAGCATTCGTTTGCAGGAACAGTTTGAATTTTTAGGTTTCACTCTGTTTTGTCCTATATTGACAGATGCAGTTCGAACTCTAAATCAAACACGGTTTGTGCTAGCTTCTTGAAACTTGACAAAATACTGTAGTTCTACGTTCTACCTGTAAGGTTTGTTTCCTCTTCATGTAGCCTAATGCAGTTACTGGCGAATAACACTTTTATTGAAAGGGGTTGCCAAACATCCAAAAACTAGAGTCTTCTGAAATCTCAACATATATTTTTGCATCCAATCTTCATGATACTTTCAAGTAATGATCAGTACACCAATCCCACTTGGATGCTCAAGTTTCATTCTCCTACGTTGAAGCATTCGTTTGCAGTAACAGTTTGAATTTTTAGGTTTCACTGTTTTCTTCTATATTGACAAATGTAGTTCAAACTCTAAATCATACACGGTTGGGCTAGCTTCTTGAAACTTGACACAATAAAGTAGTTCTACATTCTATCCCTAAGGTTTGTTTCCTCTTGATGTAGCCTTCAGCACAGACTGGCGAATAACACTTTCAATGAAAGGCGTTGTTAGGCTGCCAAAAAACTAGAGTCTCCTGAAATCTCAACACATATTTTTTTCCGACCTTAATGATACTTTCAAGTAATGAGCAGTACACCCATCAAACTTGGATGCCCAAGTTTCGTTCTCCTAGATTGATGCATTCGTTTGCAGTAACAGTTTGAATTTCTAGGTTTCACTCTGTTTTCTCCTATATTGACAGATGCAGCTAGAACTCTAAATCAAACACGGTTTGTGCTAGCTTCTTGAAACTTGACACAATAAAGTAGTTCTACGTTCTATCTCTAAGGTTTGTTTCCTCTTGATGTAGCCTAATGCAGGGACTGGCGAATAACACTTATATTGAAAGGGGTTGCCAAACTTTCAAAAAACTAGGGTCTCCTGAAATCTCAACATATATTTTTTCATCCAATCTTCATGATACATTCAAGTAATGATAAGTACACCATTCCCACTTGGATGCCCAAGTTTTGTTCTTCTAGGTTGAAGCATTCGTTTGCAGGAACAGTTTGAATTTTTAGGTTTCACTCTGTTTTCTCCTATATTGGCAGATGCAGTTAGAACTTTAAATCAAACACGGTTTGTGCTAGCTACTTGAAGCATGACACAATAAAGTAGTTCTACGTTCTATCCCTAAGGTTTGTTTCCTCTTGATGTAGCCTTAAGCAGAGACTGGCGAATAACACATTCAATGAAAGGCGTTGTTAGGCTGCCAAAAAACTACAGTCTCCTGAAATCTCATCATATATTTTTTCTTCCGACCTTCATGATACTTTCAAGTAATGAGCAGTGCACCAATCAAACTTGGATGCCCAAGTTTCGTTCTCCTAGGTTGAAGAATTCGTTTGCAAGAACACTTTGAATTTTTAGGTTTCACTCTGTTTTGTCCTATATTGACAGATGCAGTTCGAACTCTAAATCAAACACGGTTTGGGCTAGCTTCATGAAACTTGACAAAATACTATAGTTCTACGTTCTATCTCTAAGGTTTGTTTCCTCTTGATGTAGCCTAATGCAGGGACTGGCGAATAACACTTTTATTGAAAGGGGTTGCCAAACTTCCAAAAACTAGAGTCTTCTGAAATCTCAACATATATTTTTTCATCCAATCTTTATGATACATTCAAGTAATGATCAGTACACCAATCCCACTTGGATGCTCAAGTTTCATTCTCCTACGTTGAAGCATTCGTTTCCAGGAACAGTTTGAATTTTTAGGTTTCACTCTGTTTTCTCCTATATAGACAAATGTAGTTCAGACTTTAAATCATACACGGTTTGGGCTAGCTTCTAGAAATTTGACACAATAAAGTAGTTCTACATTCTATCCCTAAGGTTTGTTTCCTCTTGATGAAGCCTTCAGCACAGACTGGCGAATAACACTTTCAATGATAGGCGTTGTTAGGCTGCCAAAAAACTAGAGTCTCCTGAAATCTCAACACATATTTTTTTTCCGACCTTAATGATACTTTCAAGTAATGAGCAGTACACCAATCAAACTTGGATGCCCAAGTTTCGTTCTCCTAGGTGGATGCATTCATTTGCAGTAACAGTTTGAATTTCTAGGTTTCACTCTGTTTTCTCCTATATTGACAGATGCAGCTAGAACTCTAAATCAAACACGGTTTGTGCTAGCTTCTTGAAACTTGACACAATAAAGTAGTTCTAGGTTCTATCTCTAAGGTTTGTTTCCTCTTGATGTAGCCTAATGCAGGGACTGGCGAATAACACTTATATTGAAAGGGGTTGCCAAACTTTCAAAAAACTAGAGTCTCGTGAAATCTCAACATATATTTTTTCATCCAATCTTCATGATACATTCAAGTAATGATCAGTACACCATTCCCACTTGGATGCCCAAGTTTTGTTCTTCTAGGTTGAAGCATTCGTTTTCAGGAACAGTTTGAATTTTTAGGTTTCACTCTGTTTTCTCCTATATTGACAGATGCAGTTAGAACTTTAAATCAAACACGGTTTGTGCTAGCTACTTGAAACATGACACAATAAAGTAGTTCTACGTTCTATCCCTGAAGTTTGTTTCCTCTTGATGTAGCCTTAAGCAGAGACTGGCGAATAACACATTCAATGAAAGGCGTTGTAGGGTGCCAAAAAACTACAGTCTCCTGAAATCTCATCATATATTTTTTCTTCCGACCTTCATGATACTTTCAAGTAATGAGCAGTGCACCAATCAAACTTGGATGCCCAAGTTTCGTTCTCCTAGGTTGAAGCATTCGTTTGCAGGAACAGTTTGAATTTTTAGGTTTCACTCTGTTTTCTCCTATATTGACAGATGCAGTTCGAACTCTAAATCAAACACGGTTTGTGCTAGCTTCTTGAAACTTGACAAAATACTGTAGTTCTACGTTCTACCTCTAAGGTTTCTTTCCTCTTGATGTAGCCTAATGCAGTTACTGGCCAATAACACTTTTATTGAAAGGGGTTGCCAAACATCCAAAAACTAGAGTCTTCTGAAATCTCAACATATATTTTTGCATCCAATCTTCATGATACTTTCAAGTAATGATCAGTACACCAATCCCACTTGGATGCTCAAGTTTCATTCTCCTACGTTGAAGCATTCGTTTGCAGTAACAGTTTGAATTTTTAGGTTTCACTGTTTTCTTCTATATTGACAAATGTAGTTCAAACTCTAAATCATACACGGTTTGGGCTAGCTTCTTGAAACTTGACACAATAAAGTAGTTCTACATTCTATCCCTAAGGTTTGTTTCCTCTTGATGTAGCCTTCAGCACAGACTGGCGAATAACACTTTCAATGAAAGGCGTTGTTAGGCTGCCAAAAAACTAGAGTCTCCTGAAATCTCAACACATATTTTTTTCTGACCTTAATGATACTTTCAAGTAATGAGCAGTACACCCATCAAACTTGGATGCCCAAGTTTCGTTCTCCTAGATTGATGCATTCGTTTGCAGTAACAGTTTGAATTTCTAGGTTTCACTCTGTTTTCTCCTATATTGACAGATGCAGCTAGAACTCTAAATCAAACACGGTTTGTGCTAGCTTCTTGAAACTTGACACAATAAAGTAGTTCTACGTTCTATCTCTAAGGTTTGTTTCCTCTTGATGTAGCCTAATGCAGGGACTGGTGAATAACACTTATATTGAAAGGGGTTGCCAAACTTTCAAAAAACTAGAGTCTCCTGAAATCTCAACATATATTTTTTCATCCAATCTTCATGATACATTCAAGTAATGATCAGTACACCATTCCCACTTGGATGCCCAAGTTTTGTTCTTCTAGGTTGAAGCATTCGTTTGCAGCAACAGTTTGAATTTTTAGGTTTCACTCTGTTTTCTCCTATATTGACAGATGCAGTTAGAACTTTAAATCAAACACGGTTTGTGCTAGCTACTTGAAGCATGACACAATAAAGTAGTTCTACGTTCTATCCCTAAGGTTTGTTTCCTCTTGATGTAGCCTTAAGCAGAGACTGGCGAATAACACATTCAATGAAAGGCTTTGTTAGGCTGCCAAAAAACTACAGTCTCCTGAAATCTCATCATATATTTTTTCTTCCGACCTTCATGATACTTTCAAGTAATGAGCAGTGCACCAATCAAACTTGGATGCCCAAGTTTCCTTCTCCTAGGTTGAAGAATTCGTTTGCAAGAACACTTTGAATTTTTAGGTTTCACTCTGTTTTGTCCTATATTGACAGATGCAGTTCGAACTCTAAATCAAACACGGTTTGGGCTAGCTTCATGAAACTTGACAAAATACTATAGTTCTACGTTCTATCTCTAAGGTTTGTTTCCTCTTGATGTAGCCTAATGCAGGGACTGGCGAATAACACTTTTATTGAAAGGGGTTGCCAAACTTCCAAAAACTAGAGTCTTCTGAAATCGCAACATATATTTTTTCATCCAATCTTCATGATACATTCAAGTAATGATCAGTACACCAATCCCACTTGGATGCTCAAGTTTCATTCTCCTACGTTGAAGCATTCGTTTGCAGGAACAGTTTGAATTTTTAGGTTTCACTCTGTTTTCTCCTGTATTGACAGATGCAGTTAGAACTTTAAATCAAACACGGTTTGTGCTAGCTACTTGAAACATGACACAATAAAGTAGTTCTACGTTCTATCCCTAAGGTTTGTTTCCTCTTGATGTAGCCTTAAGCAGAGACTGGCAAATAACACATTCAATGAAAGGCGTTGTTAGGCTGCCAAAAACCTGCAGTCTCCTGAAATCTCATCATATATTTTTTCTTCCGACCTTCATGATACTTTCAAGTAATGAGCAGTGCACCAATCAAACTTGGATGCCCAAGTTTCGTTCTCCTAGGTTGAAGCATTCGTATGCAGTAACAGTTTGAATTTTTAGGTTTCACTCTGTTTTGTCCTATATTGACAGATGCAGTTCGAACTCTAAATCAAACACGGTTTGGGCTAGCTTCTTGAAACTTGACAATATACTGTAGTTCTACGTTCTATCTCTAAGGTTTGTTTCCTCTTGATGTAGATTAATACAGTTACTGGCGAATAACACTTTTATTGAAAGGGGTTCCCAAACTTCCAAAAACTAGAGTCTTCTGAAATCTCAACATATATTTTTGCATCCAATCTTCATGATACTTTCAAGTAATGATCAGTACACCAATCCCACTTGGATGCTCAAGTTTCATTCTCCTACGTTGAAGCATTCGTTTGCAGTAACAGTTTGAATTTTTAGGTTTCACTGTTTTCTTCTATATTGACAAATGTAGTTCGAACTCTAAATCATACACGGTTTGGGCTAGCTTCTTGAAACATGACACAATAAAGTAGTTCTACATTCTATCCCTAAGGTTTGTTTCCTCTTGATGTAGCCTTCAGCACAGACTGGCGAATAACACTTTCAATGAAAGGCGTTGTTAGGCTGCCAAAAAACAAGAGTCTCCTGAAATCTCAACACATATTTTTTTCCGACCTTAATGATACTTTCAAGTAATGAGCAGTACACCAATCAAACTTGGATGCCCAAGTTTCGTTCTCCTAGGTTGATGCATTCGTTTGCAGTTACAGTTTGAATTTCTAGGTTTCACTCTCTTTTCTCCTATATTGACAGATGCAGCTAGAACTCTAAATCAAACACGGTTTGT
Organism: Callospermophilus lateralis; assembly: GCF_048772815.1. NCBI lineage: Eukaryota > Metazoa > Chordata > Mammalia > Rodentia > Sciuridae > Callospermophilus > Callospermophilus lateralis. The sequence continues at coordinate 19,123 of NW_027515181.1, forward strand.
GCTAGCTTCTTGAAACTTGACACAATAAAGTAGTTCTACGTTCTATCTCTAAGGTTTGTTTCCTCTTGATGTAGCCTAATGCAGGGACTGGCGAATAACACTTATATTGAAAGGGGTTGCCAAACTTTCAAAAAACTAGAGTCTCCTGAAATCTCAACATATATTTTTTCATCCAATCTTCATGATACATTCAAGTAATGATCAGTACACCATTCCCACTTGGATGCCCAAGTTTTGTTCTTCTAGGTTGAAGCATTCGTTTGCAGGAACAGTTTGAATTTTTAGGTTTCACTCTGTTTTCTCCTATATTGACAGATGCAGTTAGAACTTTAAATCAAACACGGTTTGTGCTAGCTACTTGAAACATGACACAATAAAGTAGTTCTACGTTCTATCCCTGAGGTTTGTTTCCTCTTGATGTAGCCTTAAGCAGAGACTGGCGAATAACACATTCAATGAAAAGCATTGTAGGGTGCCAAAAAACTACAGTCTCCTGAAATCTCATCATATATTTTTTCTTCCGACCTTCATGATACTTTCAAGTAATGAGCAGTGCACCAATCAAACTTGGATGCCCAAGTTTCGTTCTCCTAGGTTGAAGCATTCGTTTGCAGGAACAGTTTGAATTTTTAGGTTTCACTCTGTTTTGTCCTATATTGACAGATGCAGCTAGAACTCTAAATCAAACACGGTTTGTGCTAGCTTCTTGAAACTTGACAAAATACTGTAGTTCTACGTTCTATCTCTAAGGTTGGTTTCCTCTTGATGTAGCCTAATGCAGGGACTGGCGAATAACACTTTTATTGAAAGAGTTTGCCAAACTTCCCAAAACTAGAGTCTTCTGAAATCTCAACATATATTTTTTTATCCAATCTTCATGATACTTTCGAGTAATGATCAGTACACCAATCCCACTTGGATGCTCAAGTTTCATTCTCCTACGTTGAAGCATTCGTTTGCAGTAACAGTTTTAATTTTTAGGTTTCAATCTGCTTTCTCCTATATTGACAAATGTAGTTCAAACTCTAAATCATACACCGTTGGGCTAGCTTCTTGAAACTTGACACAATAAAGTAGTTCTACATTCTATCCCTAAGGTTTGTTTCCTCTTGATGTAGCCTTCAGCACAGACTGGCGAATAACACTTTCAATGAAAGGCGTTGTTAGGATGCCAAAAAACTAGAGTCTCCTGAAATCTCAACACATATTTTTTTCCGACCTTAATGATACTTTCAAGTAATGAGCAGTACACCCATCAAACTTGGATGCCCAAGTTTCGTTCTCCTAGATTGATGCATTCGTTTGCAGTAACAGTTTGAATTTCTAGGTTTCACTCTGTTTTCTCCTATATTGACAGATGCAGCTAGAACTCTAAATCAAACACGGTTTGTGCTAGCTTCTTGAAACATGACACAATAAAGTAGTTCTATGTTCTATCTCTAAGGTTTGTTTCCTCTTGATGTAGCCTAATGCAGGGACTCGCGAATAACACTTATATTGAAAGGGGTTGCCAAACTTTCAAAAAACTAGGTTCTCCTGAAATCTCAACATATATTTTTTCATCCAATCTTCATGATACATTCAAGTAATGATCAGTACACCATTCCCACTTGGATGCCCAAGTTTTGTTCTTCTAGGTTGAAGCATTCGTTTGCAGGAACAGTTTGAATTTTTAGGTTTCACTCTGTTTTCTCCTATATTGACAGATGCAGTTAAAACTTTAAATCAAACACGGTTTGTGCTAGCTACTTGAAACATGACACAATAAAGTAGTTCTACGTTCTATCCCTAAGGATTGTTTCCTCTTGATGTAGCCTTCAGCACAGACTGGCGAATAACACTTTCAATGAAAGGCGTTGTTAGGATGCCAAAAAACTAGAGTCTCCTGAAATCTCATCATATATTTTTTCTTCCGACCTTCATGATACTTTCAAGTAATGAGCAGTGCACCAATCAAACTTGGATGCCCAAGTTTCGTTCTCCTAGGTTGAAGAATTCGTTTGCAAGAACACTTTGAATTTTTAGGTTTCACTCTGTTTTGTCCTATATTGACAGATGCAGTTCGAACTCTAAATCAAACACGGTTTGGGCTAGCTTCATGAAACTTGACAAAATACTATAGTTCTACGTTCTATCTCTAAGGTTTGTTTCCTCTTGATGTAGCTTAATGCAGGGACTGGCGAATAACACTTTTATTGAAAGGGGTTGCCAAACTTCCAAAAACTAGAGTCTTCTGAAAACTCAACATATATTTTTTCATCCAATCTTCATGATACATTCAAGTAATGATCAGTATACCAATCCCACTTGGATGCTCAAGTTTCATTCTCCTACGTTGAAGCATTCGTTTGCAGGAACAGTTTGAATTTTTAGGTTTCACTCTGTTTTCTCCTATATTGACAAATGTAGTTCAGACTTTAAATCATACACGGTTTGGCCTAGCTTCAAGAAATTTGACACAATAAAGTAGTTTTACATTCTATCCCTAAGGTTTGTTTCCTCTTGATGAAGCCTTCAGCACAGACTGGCGAATAACACTTTCAATGATAGGTGTTGTTAGGCTGCCAAAAAACTAGAGTCCCCTGAAATCTCAACACATATTTTTTTTCCGACCTTAATGATACTTTCAAGTAATGAGCAGTACACCAATCAAACTTGGATGCCCAAGTTTCGTTCTCCTAGGTTGATGCATTCGTTTGCAGTAACAGTTTGAATTTCTAGGTTTCACTCTGTTTTCTCCTATATTGACAGATGCAGCTAGAACTCTAAATCAAAAACGGTTTGTGCTAGCTTCTTGAAACTTGACACAATAAAGTAGTTCTAGGTTCTATCTCTAAGGTTTGTTTCCTCTTGATGTAGCCTAATGCAGGGACTGGCGAATAACACTTATATTTAAAGGGGTTGCCAAACTTTCAGAAAACTAGAGTCTCCTGAAATCTCAACATATATTTTTTCATCCAATCTTCATAATACATTCAAGTAATGATCAGTACAGCATTCCCACTTGGATGCCCAAGTTTTGTTCTTCTAGGTTGATGTATTCGTTTGCAAGAACAGTTTGAATTTTTAGGTTTTACTCTGTTTTCTCCTATATTGACAGATGCAGTTAGAACTTTAAATCAAACACGGTTTGTGCTAGCTACTTGAAACATGACACAATAAAGTAGTTCTACGTTCTATCCCTAAGGTTTGTTTCCAATTGATGTAGCCTTAAGCAGAGACTGGCGAATAACACATTCAATGAAAGGCGTTGTTAGGCTGCCAAAAAACTACAGTCTCCTGAAATCTCATCATATATTTTTTCTTCCGACCTTCATGATATTTTCAAGTAATGAGCAGTGCACCAATCAAACTTGGATGCCCAAGTTTCGTTCTCCTAGGTTGAAGAAGTCGTTTGCAAGAACACTTTGAATTTTTAGGTTTCACTCAGTTTTGTCCTATATTGACAGATGCAGTTCGAACTCTAAATCAAACACGGTTTGTGCTAGCTTCTTGAAACTTGACAAAATACTGTAGTTCTACGTTCTATCTCTAAGGTTTGTTTCCTCTTGATGTAGCCTAATGCAGGGACTGGCGAATAACACTTTTATTGAAAGTGGTTGCCAAACTTCCAAAAACTAGAGTCTCCTGAAATCTCAACACATATTTTTTCATTCAATCTTCATGATACTTTCAAGTAATGATCAGTACACCTATCCCACTTGGATGCTCAAGTTTCATTCTCCCACGTTGAAGCATTCGTTTGCAGGAACAGTTTGAATTTTTAGGTTTCACTCTGTTTTCTCCTATAATGACAAATGTAGTTCAAACTCTAAATCATACACGGTTTGGGCTAGCTTCTTGAAACTTGACACAATAAAGTACTTCTACATTCTATCCCTAAGGTTTGTTTCCTCTTGATGTAGCCTTCAGCACAGACTGGCGAATAACACTTTCAATGAAAGGCATTGTTAGTTGCCAAAAAAATTGAGTCTCCTGAAATCTCAACACATATTTTTTTCCGACCTTAATGATACTTTCAAGTAATGAGCAGTACACCAATCAAACTTGGATGCCCAAGTTTCGTTCTCTTAGGTTGATGCATTCGTTTGCAGTTACAGTTTGAATTTCTAGGTTTCACTCTGTTTTCTCCTATATTGACAGATGCAGCTAGAACTCTAAATCAAACACGGTTTGTGCTAGCTTCTTGAAACTTGACACAATAAAGAAGTTCTACGTTCTAAATCTAAGGTTTGTTTCCTCTTGATGTAGCCTAATGCAGGGACTGGCGAATAACACTTATATTGAAAGCGGTTGCCAAACTTTCAAAAAACCAGAGTCTCCTGAAATCTCAACATATATTTTTTCATCCAATCTTCATGATACATTCAAGTAATGATCAGTACACCAATCCCACTTGGATGCTCAAGTTTCATTCTCCTACGTTGAAGCATTCGTTTGCAGGAACAGTTTGAATTTTTAGGTTTCACTCTGTTTTCTCCTATATTGACAAATGTAGTTCAGACTTTAAATCATACACGGTTTGGGCTAGCTTCTTGAAATTTGACACAATAAAGTAGTTCTACATTCTATCCCTAAGGTTTGTTTCCTGTTGATGAAGCCTTCAGCACAGACTGGCGAATAACACTTTCAATGATAGGCGTTGTTAGGCTGCCAAAAAACTAGAGTCTCCTGAAATCTCAACACATATTTTTTTTCCGACCTTAATGATACTTTCAAGTAATGAGCAGTACACCAATCAAACTTGGATGCCCAAGTTTCGTTCTCCTAGGTTGATGCATTCGTTTGCAGTAACAGTTTGAATTTCTAGGTTTCACTCTGTTTTCTCCTATATTGACAGATGCAGCTAGAACTCTAAATCAAACACGGTTTGTGCTAGCTTCTTGAAACTTGACACAATAAAGTAGTTCTACGTTCCAACTCTAAGGTTTGTTTTTTCTTGATGTAGCCTAATGCAGGGACTGGCGAATAACACTTATATTGAAAGGGGTTGCCAAACTTTCAAAAAACTAGAGTCTCCTGAAATCTCAACATATATTTTTTCATCCAATCTTCATGATACATTCAAGTAATGATCAGTACACCATTCCCACTTGGATGCCCAAGTTTTGTTCTTCTAGGTTGAAGCATTCGTTTGCAGGAACAGTTTGAATTTTTAGGTTTCACTCTGTTTTCTCCTATATTGACAGATGCAGTTAGAACTTTAAATCAAACACGGTTTGTGCTAGCTACTTGAAACATGACACAATAAATTAGTTCTACGTTCTATCCCTAAGGTTTGTTTCCTCTTGATGTAGCCTTAAGCAGAGACTGGCGAATAACACATTCAATGAAAGGCGTTGTTAGGCTGCCAAAAAACTACAGTCTCCTGAAATCTCATCATATATTTTTTCTTCCGACCTTCATGATACTTTCAAGTAATGAGCAGTGCACCAATCAAACTTGGATGCCCAAGTTTCGTTCTCCTAGGTTGAAGTATTCGTTTGCAGGAACAGTTTGAATTTTTAGGTTTCACTCTGTTTTGTCCTATATTGACAGATGCAGTTCGAACTCTAAATCAAACACGGTTTGTGCTAGCTTCTTGAAACTTGACAAAATACTGTAGTTCTACGTTCTACCTCTAAGGTTTGTTTCCTCTTGATGTAGCCTAATGCAGTTACTGGCGAATAACACTTTTATTGAAAGGGGTTGCCAAACTTCCAAAAACTAGAGTCTTCTGAAATCTCAACATATATTTTTGCATCCAATCTTCATGATACTTTCGAGTAATGATCAGTACACCAATCCCACTTGGATGCTCAAGTTTCATTCTCCTACGTTGAAACATTCATTTGCAGTAACAGTTTTAATTTTTAGGTTTCACTGTTTTCTTCTATATTGACAAATGTAGTTCAAACTCTAAATCATACACGGTTTGGGCTAGCTTCTTGAAACTTGACACAATAAAGTAGTTCTACATTCTATCCCTAAGGTTTGTTTCCTCTTGATGTAGACTTCAGCACAGACTGGCGAATAACACTTTCAATGAAAGGCGTTGTTAGGCTGCCAAACAACTAGAGTCTCCTGAAATCTCAACACATATTTTTTTCCGACCTTAATGATACTTTCAAGTAATGAGCAGTACACCATTCAAACTTGGATGCCCAAGTTTCGTTCTCCTAGGTTGATGCATTCGTTTGCAGTTACAGTTTGAATTTCTAGGTTTCACTCTGTTTTCTCCTATATTGACAGATGCAGCTAGAACTCTAAATCAAACACGGTTTGTGCTAGCTTCTTGAAACTTGACACAATAAAGAAGTTCTACGTTCTAAATCTAAGGTTTGTTTCCTCTTGATGTAGCCTAATGCATGGACTGGCGAATAACACTTATATTGAAAGCGGTTGCCAAACTTTCAAAAAACTAGAGTCTCCTGAAATCTCAACATATATTTTTTCATCCAATCTTCATGATACATTCAAGTAATGATCAGTACACCATTCCCACTTGGATGCCCAAGTTTTGTTCTTCTAGGTTGAAGCATTCGTTTGCAGGAACAGTTTGAATTTTTAGGTTTCACTCTGTTTTCTCCTATATTGACAGATGCAGTTAGAACTTTAAATCAAACACGGTTTGTGCTAGCTACTTGAAACATGACACAATAAAGTAGTTCTACGTTCTATCCCTAAGGTTTGTTTCCTCTTGATGTACCCTTAAGCAGAGACTGGCAAATAACACATTCAATGAAAGGCGTTGATAGGCTGCCAAAAAACTACAGTCTCCTGAAATCTCATCATATATTTTTTCTTCCGACCTTCATGATACTTTCAAGTAATGAGCAGTGCACCAATCAAACTTGGATGCCCAAGTTTCGTTCTCCTAGGTTGAAGCATTCGTTTGCAGGAACAGTTTGAATTTTTAGGTTTCACTCTGTTTTGTCCTATATTGACAAATGCAGTTCGAACTCTAAATCAAACACGGTTTGTGCTAGCTTCTTGAAACTTGACAAAATACTGTAGTTCTACGTTCTACCTCTAAGGTTTGTTTCCTCTTGATGTAGCCTAATGCAGTTACTGGCGAATAACACTTTTATTGAAAGGGGTTGCCAAACTTCCAAAAACTAGAGTCTTCTGAAATCTCAACATATATTTTTGCATCCAATCTTCATGATACTTTCGAGTAATGATCAGTACACCAATCCCACTTGGATGCTCAAGTTTCATTCTCCTACGTTGAAGCATTCATTTGCAGTAACAGTTTTAATTTTTAGGTTTCACTGTTTTCTTCTATATTGACAAATGTAGTTCAAACTCTAAATCATACACGGTTTGGGCTAGCTTCTTGAAACTTGACACAATAAAGTAGTTCTACATTCTATCCCTAAGGTTTGTTTCCTCTTGATGTAGACTTCAGCACAGACTGGCGAATAACACTTTCAATGAAAGGCGTTGTTAGGCTGCCAAACAACTAGAGTCTCCTGAAATCTCAACACATATTTTTTTCCGACCTTAATGATACTTTCAAGTAATGAGCAGTACACCATTCAAACTTGGATGCCCAAGTTTCGTTCTCCTAGGTTGATGCATTCGTTTGCAGTTACAGTTTGAATTTCTAGGTTTCACTCTGTTTTCTCCTATATTGACAGATGCAGCTAGAACTCTAAATCAAACACGGTTTGTGCTAGCTTCTTGAAACTTGACACAATAAAGAAGTTCTACGTTCTAAATCTAAGGTTTGTTTCCTCTTGATGTAGCCTAATGCATGGACTGGCGAATAACACTTATATTGAAAGCGGTTGCCAAACTTTCAAAAAACTAGAGTCTCCTGAAATCTCAACATATATTTTTTCATCCAATCTTCATGATACATTCAAGTAATGATCAGTACACCATTCCCACTTGGATGCCCAAGTTTTGTTCTTCTAGGTTGAAGCATTCGTTTGCAGGAACAGTTTGAATTTTTAGGTTTCACTCTGTTTTCTCCTATATTGACAGATGCAGTTAGAACTTTAAATCAAACACGGTTTGTGCTAGCTACTTGAAACATGACACAATAAAGTAGTTCTACGTTCTATCCCTAAGGTTTGTTTCCTCTTGATGTACCCTTAAGCAGAGACTGGCAAATAACACATTCAATGAAAGGCGTTGATAGGCTGCCAAAAAACTACAGTCTCCTGAAATCTCATCATATATTTTTTCTTCCGACCTTCATGATACTTTCAAGTAATGAGCAGTGCACCAATCAAACTTGGATGCCCAAGTTTCGTTCTCCTAGGTTGAAGCATTCGTTTGCAGGAACAGTTTGAATTTTTAGGTTTCACTCTGTTTTGTCCTATATTGACAAATGCAGTTCGAACTCTAAATCAAACACGGTTTGTGCTAGCTTCTTGAAACTTGACAAAATACTGTAGTTCTACGTTCTACCTCTAAGGTTTGTTTCCTCTTGATGTAGCCTAATGCAGTTACTGGCGAATAACACTTTTATTGAAAGGGGTTGCCAAACTTCCAAAAACTAGAGTCTTCTGAAATCTCAACATATATTTTTGCATCCAACCTTCATGATACTTTCGAGTAATGATCTGTACACCAATCCCACTTGGATGCTCAAGTTTCATTCTCCTACGTTGAAGCATTCATTTGCAGTAACAGTTTTAATTTTTAGGTTTCACTGTTTTCTTCTATATTGACAAATGTAGTTAAAACTCTAAATCATACACGGTTTGGGCTAGCTTCTTGAAACTTGACACAATAAAGTAGTTCTACATTCTATCCCTAAGGTTTGTTTCCTCTTGATGTAGCCTTCAGCACAGACTGGCGAATAACACTTTCAATGAAAGGCGTTGTTAGGCTGCCAAAAAACTAGAGTCTCCTGAAATCTCAACACATATTTTTTTCCGACCTTAATGATACTTTCAAGTAATGAGCAGTACACCAATCAAACTTGGATGCCCAAGTTTCGTTCTCCTAGGTTGATGCATTCGTTTGCAGTTACAGTTTGAATTTCTAGGTTTCACTCTGTTTTCTCCTATATTGACAGATGCAGCTAGAACTCTAAATCAAACACGGTTTGTGCTAGCTTCTTGAAACTTGACACAATAAAGAAGTTCTACGTTCTAAATCTAAGGTTTGTTTCCTCTTGATGTAGCCTAATGCAGGGACTGGCGAATAACACTTATATTGAAAGCGGTTGCCAAACTTTCAAAAAACTAGAGTTCCTGAAATCTCAACATATATTTTTTCATCCAATCTTCATGATACATTCAAGTAATGATCAGTACACCAATCCCACTTGGATGCTCAAGTTTCATTCTCCTACGTTGAAGCATTCGTTTGCAGGAACAGTTTGAATTTTTAGGTTTCACTCTGTTTTCTCCTATATTGACAAATGTAGTTCAGACTTTAAATAATACACGGTTTGGGCTAGCTTCTAGAAATTTGACACAATAAAGTAGTTCTACATTCTATCCCTAAGGTTTGTTTCCTCTTGATGAAGCCTTCAGCACAGACTGGCGAATAACACTTTCAATGATAGGCGTTGTTAGGCTGCCAAAAAACAAGAGTCTCCTGAAATCTCAACACATATTTTTTTTCCGACCTTAATGATACTTTCAAGTAATGAGCAGTACACCAATCAAACTTGGATGCCCAAGTTTCGTTCTCCTAGGTTGATGCATTCGTTTGCAGTAACAGTTTGAATTTCTAGGTTTCACTCTGTTTTCTCCAATATTGACAGATGCAGCTAGAACTCTAAATCAAACACGGTTTGTGCTAGCTTCTTGAAACTTGACACAATAAAGTAGTTCTACGTTCCAACTCTAAGGTTTGTTTTTTCTTGATGTAGCCTAATGCAGGGACTGGCGAATAACACTTATATTGAAAGGGGTTGCCAAACTTTCAAAAAACTAGAGTCTCCTGAAATCTCAACATATATTTTTTCATCCAATCTTCATGATACATTCAAGTAATGATCAGTACACCATTCCCACTTGGATGCCCAAGTTTTGTTCTTCTAGGTTGAAGCATTCGTTTGCAGGAACAGTTTGAATTTTTAGGTTTCACTCTGTTTTCTCCTATATTGACAGATGCAGTTAGAACTTTAAATCAAACACGGTTTGTGCTAGCTACTTGAAACATGACACAATAAAGTAGTTCTACGTTCTATCCCTAAGGTTTGTTTCCTCTTATGTACCCTTAAGCAGAGACTGGCAAATAACACATTCAATGAAAGGCGTTGTTAGGCTGCCAAAAAACTACAGTCTCCTGAAATCTCATCATATATTTTTTCTTCCGACCTTCATGATACTTTCAAGTAATGAGCAGTGCACCAATCAAACTTGGATGCCCAAGTTTCGTTCTCCTAGGTTGAAGCATTCGTATGCAGTAACAGTTTGAATTTTTAGGTTTCACTCTGTTTTCTCCTATATTGACAGATGCAGTTCGAACTCTAAATCAAACACGGTTTGGGCTAGCTTCTTGAAACTTGACAAAATACTGTAGTTCTACGTTCTATCTCTAAGGTTTGTTTCCGATTGAAGTAGCCTAATGCAGGGACTGGCGAATAACACTTTTATTGAAAGGGCTTGCCAAACTTCCAAAAACTAGAGTCTTCTGAAATCTCAACATATATTTTTTCATCCAATCTTCATGATACTTTCAAGTAATGATCAGTACACCAATCCCACTTGGATGCTCAAGTTTCATTCTCCTACGTTGAAGCATTCGTTTGCAGGAACAGTTTGAATTTTTAGGTTTCACTCTGTTTTCTCCTATATAGACAAATGTATTTCAAACTCTAAATAATACACGGTTTGGGCTAGCTTCTTGAAACTTGACACAATAAAGTAGTTCTACATTCTATCGCTAAGGTTTGTTTCCTCTTGATGTAGCCTTCAGCACAGACTGGCGAATAACACTTTCAATGAAAGGCGTTGTTAGGCTGCCAAAAAACTAGAGTCTCCTGAAATCTCAACACATATTTTTTTTCCGACCTTAATGATACTTTCGAGTAATGAGCAGTACACCAATCAAACTTGGATGCCCAAGTTTTGTTCTCCTAGGTTGATGCATTCGTTTGCAGTAACAGTTTGAATTTCTAGGTTTCACTCTGTTTTCTCCTATATTGACAGATGCAGCTAGAACTCTAAATCAAACACGGTTTGTGCTAGCTTCTTGAAACTTGACACAATAAAGAAGTTCTACGTTCTAAATCTAAGGTTTGTTTGCTCTTGATGTAGCCTAATGCAGGGACTGGCGAATAACACTTATATTGAAAGGGGTTGCCAAACTTTCAAAAAACTAGAGTCTCCTGAAATCTCAACATATATTTTTTCATCCAATCTTCATGATACATTCAAGTAATGATCAGTACACCAATCCCACTTGGATGCTCAAGTTTCATTCTCCTACGTTGAAGCATTCGTTTGCAGGAACAGTTTGAATTTTTAGGTTTCACTCTGTTTTCTCCTATATTGACAAATGTAGTTCAGACTTTAAATCATACACGGTTTGGGCTAGCTTCTAGAAATTTGACACAATAAAGTAGTTCTACATTCTATCCCTAAGGTTTGTTTCCTCTTGATGAAGCCTTCAGCACAGACTGGCGAATAACACTTTCAATGATAGGCGTTGTTAGGCTGCCAAAAAACTAGAGTCTCCTGAAATCTCAACACATATTTTTTTTCCGACCTTAATGATACTTTCAAGTAATGAGCAGTACACCAATCAAACTTGGATGCCCAAGTTTCGTTCTCCTAGGTTGATGCATTCGTTTGCAGTAACAGTTTGAATTTCTAGGTTTCACTCTGTTTTCTCCTATATTGACAGATGCAGCTAGAACTCTAAATCAAACACGGTTTGTGCTAGCTTCTTGAAACTTGACACAATAAAGTAGTTCTACGTTCTATCTCTAAGGTTTGTTTCCTCTTGATGTAGCCTAATGCAGTGACTGGCGAATAACACTTATATTGAAAGGGGTTGCCAAACTTTCAAAAAACTAGAGTCTCCTGAAATCTCAACATATATTTTTTCATCCAATCTTCATGATACATTCAAGTAATGATCAGTACACCATTCCCACTTGGATGCCCAAGTTTTGTTCTTCTAGGTTGAAGCATTCGTTTGCAGGAACAGTTTGAATTTTTAGGTTTCATTCTGTTTTCTCCTATATTGACAGATGCAGTTAGAACTTTAAATCAAACACGGTTTGTGCTAGCTACTTGAAACATGACACAATAAAGTAGTTCTACGTTCTATCCCTAAGGTTTGTTTCCTCTTGATGTAGCCTTAAGCAGAGACTGGCAAATAACACATTGAATGAAAGGCGTTGTTAGGCTGCCAAAAAACTACAGTCTCCTGAAATCTCATCATATATTTTTTCTTCCGACCTTCATGATACTTTCAAGTAATGAGCAGTGCACCAATCATACTTGGATGCCCAAGTTTCGTTCTCCTAGGTTGATGCATTCGTATGCAGTAACAGTTTGAATTTTTAGGTTTCACTCTGTTTTCTCCTATATTGACAGATGCAGTTCGAACTCTAAATCAAACACGGTTTGGGCTAGCTTCTTGAAACTTGACAAAATACTGTAGTTCTACGTTCTATCTCTAAGATTTGTTTCCGCTTGATGTAGCCTAATGCAGGGACTGGCGAATAACACTTTTATTGAAAGGGCTTGCCAAACTTCCAAAAACTAGAGTCTTCTGAAATCTCAACATATATTTTTTCATCCAATCTTCATGATACTTTCAAGTAATGATCAGTACACCAATCCCACTTGGATGCTCAAGTTTCATTCTCCTACGTTGAAGCATTCGTTTGCAGGAACAGTTTGAATTTTTAGGTTTCACTCTGTTTTCTCCTATATTGACAGATGCAGTTCGAACTCTAAATCAAACACGGTTTGGGCTAGCTTCTTGAAACTTGACACAATAAAGTAGTTCTACATTCTATCGCCAAGGTTTGTTTCCTCTTGATGTAGCCTTCAGCACAGACTGGCGAATAACACTTTCAATGAAAGGCGTTGTTAGGCTGCCAAAAAACTAGAGTCTCCTGAAATCTCAACACATATTTTTTTTCCGACCTTAATGATACTTTCGAGTAATGAGCAGTACACCAATCAAACTTGGATGCCCAAGTTTTGTTCTCCGAGGTTGATGCATTCGTTTGCAGTAACAGTTTGAATTTCTAGGTTTCACTCTGTTTTCTCCTATATTGACAGATGCAGCTAGAACTCTAAATCAAACACGGTTTGTGCTAGCTTCTTGAAACTTGACACAATAAAGAAGTTCTACGTTCTAAATCTAAGGTTTGTTTGCTCTTGATGTAGCCTAATGCAGGGACTGGCGAATAACACTTATATTGAAAGGGGTTGCCAAACTTTCAAAAAACTAGAGTCTCCTGAAATCTCAACATATATTTTTTCATCCAATCTTCATGATACATTGAAGTAATGATCAGTACACCATTCCCACTTGGATGCCCAAGTTTTGTTCTTCTAGGTTGAAGCATTCGTTTGCAGGATCAGTTTGAATTTTTAGGTTTCACTCTGTTTTCCCCTATATTGACAGATGCAGTTAGAACTTTAAATCAAACACGGTTTGTGCTAGCTACTTGAAACATGACACAATAAAGTAGTTCTACGTTCTATCCCTAAGGTTTGTTTCCTCTTGATGTAGCCTTAAGCAGAGACTGGCGAATAGCACATTCAATGAAATGCGTTGTTAGGCTGCCAAAAAACTACAGTCTCCTGAAATCTCATCATATATTTTTTCTTCCGACCTTCATGATACTTTCAAGTAATGAGCAGTGCACCAATCAAACTTGGATGCCCAAGTTTCGTTCTCCTAGGTTGAAGCATTCGTTTGCAGGAACAGTTTGAATTTTTAGGTTTCACTCTGTTTTCTCCTATATTGACAGATGCAGTTCGAACTCTAAATCAAACACGGTTTGTGCTAGCTTCTTGAAACTTGACAAAATACTGTAGTTCTACGTTCTATCTCTAAGGTTTGTTTCCTCTTGATGTAGCCTAATGCAGGGACTGGCGAATAACACTTTTATTGAAAGGGGTTGCCAAACTTCCCAAAACTAGTCTTCTGAAATCTCAACATATATTTTTTTATCCAATCTTCATGATACTTTCGAGTAATGATCAGTACACCAATCCCACTTGGATGCTCAAGTTTCCTTCTCCTACGTTGAAGCATTCGTTTGCAGTAACAGTTTGAATTTTTAGGTTTCATTCTGCTTTCTCCTATATTGACAAATGTAGTTCAAACTCTAAATCATACACGGTTTGGGATAGCTTCTTGAAACTTGACACAATAAAGCAGTTCTACATTATATCCCTAACGTTTGTTTCCTCTTGATGTAGCCTTCAGCACAGACTGGCGAATAACACTTTCAATGAAAGGCGTTGTTAGGCTGCCAAAAAACTAGAGTCTCCTGAAATCTAAACACATATTTTTTTCCGACCTTAATGATACTTTCAAGTAATGAGCAGTACACCAATCAAACTTGGATGCCCAAGTTTCGTTCTCCTAGGTTGATGCATTCGTTTGCAGTAACAGTTTGAATTTCTAGGTTTCACTCTGTTTTCTCCTATATTGACAGATGCAGCTAGAACTCTAAATCAAACACGGTTTGTGCTAGCTTCTTGAAACTTGACACAATAAAGTAGTTCTACGTTCTATCTCTAAGGTTTGTTTCCTCTTGATGTAGCCTAATGCAGGGACTGGCGAATAACACTTATATTGAAAGGGGTTGCCAAACTTTCAAAAAACTAGAGTCTCCTGAATTCTCAATATATATTTTTTCATCCAATCTTCATGATACATTCAAGTAATGATCAGTACACCATTCTGACTTGGATGCCAAAGTTTTGTTCTTCTAGGTTGAAGCATTCGTTTGCAGGAACAGTTTGAATTTTTAGGTTTCACTCTGTTTTCTCCTATATTGACAGATACAGTTAGAACTTTAAATCAAACACGGTTTGTGCTAGCTACTTGAAACATGACACAATAAAGTAGTTCTACGTTCTATCCCTAAGGTTTGTTTCCTCTTGATGTAGCCTTAAGCAGAGACTGGCGAATAACACATTCAATGAAAGGCGTTGTTAACCTGCCAAAAAACTACAGTCTCCTGAAATCTCATCATATATTTTTTCTTCCGACTTCATGATACTTTAAAGTAAGGAGCAGTGCACCAATCAAACTTGGATGCCCAATTTCGTTCTCCTAGGTTGAAGCATTCGTTTGCAGGAACAGTTTGAATTTTTAGGTTTCACTCTGTTTTCTCCTATATAGACAAATGTATTTCAAACTCTAAATAATACACGGTTTGGGCTAGCTTCTTGAAACTTGACACAATAAAGTAGTTCTACATTCTATCGCCAAGGTTTGTTTCCTCTTGATGTAGCCTTCAGCACAGACTGGCGAATAACACTTTCAATGAAAGGCGTTGTTAGGCTGCCAAATAACTAGAGTCTCCTGAAATCTCAACACATATTTTTTTTCCGACCTTAATGATACTTTCGAGTAATGAGCAGTACACCAATCAAACTTGGATGCCCAAGTTTTGTTCTCCTAGGTTGATGCATTCGTTTGCAGTAACAGTTTGAATTTCTAGGTTTCACTCTGTTTTCTCCTATATTGACAGATGCAGCTAGAACTCTAAATCAAACACGGTTTGTGCTAGCTACTTGAAACATGACACAATAAAGTAGTTCTACGTTCTATCCCTAAGGTTTGTTTCCTCTTGATGTAGCCTTAAGCAGAGACTGGCGAATAACACATTCAATGAAAGGCGTTGTTAGGCTGCCAAAAAACTACAGTCTCCTGAAATCTCATCATATATTTTTTCTTCCGACTCTCATGATACTTTAAAATAAGGAGCAGTGCACCAATCAAACTTGGATGCCCAATTTCGTTCTCCTAGGTTGAAGCATTCGTTTGCAGGAACAGTTTGAATTTTTAGGTTTCACTCTGTTTTCTCCTATATAGACAAATTTATTTCAAACTCTAAATAATACACGGTTTGGGCTAGCTTCTTGAAACTTGACACAATAAAGTAGTTCTACATTCTATCGCTAAGGTTTGTTTCCTCTTGATGTAGCCTTCAGCACAGACTGGCGAATAACACTTTCAATGAAAGGCGTTGTTAGGCTGCCAAAAAACTAGAGTCTCCTGAAATCTCAACACATATTTTTTTTCCGACCTTAATGATACTTTCGAGTAATGAGTAGTACACCAATCAAACTTGGATGCCCAAGTTTTGTTCTCCTAGGTTGATGCATTCGTTTGCAGTAACAGTTTGAATTTCTAGGTTTCACTCTGGTTTTCTCCTATATGACAGATGCAGCTAGAACTCTAATTCAAACACGGTTTGTGCTAGCTTCTTGAAACTTGACACAATAAAGAAGTTCTACGTTCTAAATCTAAGGTTTGTTTCCTCTTGATGTAGCCTAATGCAGGGACTGGCGAATAACACTTATATTGAAAGGGGTTGCCAAACTTTCAAAAAACTAGAGTCTCCTGAAATCTCAACATATATTTTTTCATCCAATCTTCATGATACATTCAAGTAATGATCAGTACACCAATCCCACTTGGATGCTCAAGTTTCATTCTCCTACGTTGAAGCATTCGTTTGCAGGAACAGTTTGAATTTTTAGGTTTCACTCTGTTTTCTCCTATATTGACAAATGTAGTTCAGACTTTAAATCATACACGGTTTGGGCTAGCTTCTAGAAATTTGACACAATAATGTAGTTCTACATTCTATCCCTAAGGTTTGTTTCCTCTTGATGAAGCCTTCAGCACAGACTGGCGAATAACACTTTCAATGATAGGCGTTGTTAGGCTGCCAAAAAACTAGAGTCTCCTGAAATCTCAACACATATTTTTTTTCCGACCTTAATGATACTTTCAAGTAATGAGCAGTACACCAATCAAACTTGGATGCCCAAGTTTCGTTCTCCTAGGTTGATGCATTCGTTTGCAGTAACAGTTTGAATTTCTAGGTTTCACTCTGTTTTCTCCTATATTGACAGATGCAGCTAGAACTCTAAATCAAACACGGTTTGTGCTAGCTTCTTGAAACTTGACACAATAAAGTAGTTCTACGTTCCAACTCTAAGGTTTGTTTCCTCTTGATGTAGCCTAATGCAGGGACTGGCGAATAAGACTTATATTGAAAGGGGTTGCCAAACTTTCAAAAAACTAGAGTCTCCTGAAATCTCAACATATATTTTTTCTTCCAATCTTCATGATACATTCAAGTAATGATCAGTACACCATTCCCACTTGGATGCCCAAGTTTTGTTCTTCTAGGTTGAAGCATTCGTTTGCAGGAACAGTTTGAATTTTTAGGTTTCACTCTGTTTTCTCCTATATTGACAGAGGCAGTTAGAACTTTAAATCAAACACGGTTTGTGCTAGCTACTTGAAACATGACACAATAAAGTAGTTCTACGTTCTATCCCTAAGGTTTGTTTCCTCTTGATGTAGCCTTAAGCAGAGACTGGCAAATAACACATTCAATGAAAGGCGTTGTTAGGCTGCCAAAAAACTACAGTCTCCTGAAATCTCATCATATATTTTTTCTTCCGACCTTCATGATACTTTCAAGTAATGAGCAGTGCACCAATCAAACTTGGATGCCCAAGTTTCGTTCTACTAGGTTGATGCATTCGTATGCAGTAACAGTTTGAATTTTTAGGTTTCACTCTGTTTTCTCCTATATTGACAGATGCAGTTCGAACTCTAAATCAAACACGGTTTGGGCTAGCTTCTTGAAACTTGACAAAATACTGTAGTTCTACGTTCTATCTGTAAGGTTTGTTTCCGCTTGATGTAGCCTAATGCAGGGACTGGCGAATAACACTTTTATTGAAAGGGCTTGCCAAACTTCCAAAAACTAGAGTCTTCTGAAATCTCAACATATATTTTTTCTTCCAATCTTCATGATAGTTTCAAGTAATGATCAGTAAACCAATCCCACTTGGATGCTCAAGTTTCATTCTCCTACGTTGAAGCATTCGTTTGCAGGAACAGTTTGAATTTTTAGGTTTCACTCTGTTTTCTCCTATATAGACAAATGTATTTCAAACTCTAAATAATACACGGTTTGGGCTAGCTTCTTGAAACTTGACACAATAAAGTAGTTCTACGTTCTATCGCCAAGGTTTGTTTCCTCTTGATGTAGCCTTCAGCACAGACTGGCGAATAACACTTTCAATGAAAGGCGTTGTTAGGCTGCCAAAAAACTAGAGTCTCCTGAAATCTCAACACATATTTTTTTTCCGACCTTAATGATACTTTCGAGTAATGAGCAGTACACCAATCAAACTTGGATGCCCAAGTTTTGTTCTCCTAGGTTGATGCATTCGTTTGCAGTAACAGTTTGAATTTCTAGGTTTCACTCTGTTTTCTCCTATATTGACAGATGCAGCTAGAACTCTAAATCAAACACGGTTTGTGCTAGCTTCTTGAAACTTGACACAATAAAGAAGTTCTACGTTCTAAATCTAAGGTTTATTTCCTCTTGATGTAGCCTAATGCAGGGACTGGCGAATAACACTTATATTGAAAGGGGTTGCCAAACTTTCAAAAAACTAGATTCTCCTGAAATGTCAACATATATTTTTTCATCCAATCTTCATGATACATTCAAGTAATGATCAGTACACCATTCCCACTTGGATGCCCAAGTTTTGTTTTTCTAGGTTGAAGCATTCGTTTGCAGGATCAGTTTGAATTTTAGGTTTCACTCTGTTTTCACCTATATTGACAGATGCAGTTAGAACTTTAAATCAAACACGGTTTCTGCTAGCTACTTGAAACATGACACAATAAAGTAGTTCTACGTTCTATCCCTAAGGTTTGTTTCCTCTTGATGTAGCCTTAAGCAGAGACTGGCGAATAGCACATTCAATGAAAGGCGTTGTTAGGCTGCCAAAAAACTACAGTCTCCTGAAATCTCATCATATATTTTTTCTTCCGACCTTCATGATACTTTCAAGTAATGAGCAGTGCACCAATCAAACTTGGATGCCCAAGTTTCGTTCTCCTAGGTTGAAGCATTCGTTTGCAGGAACAGTTTGAATTTTTAGGTTTCACTCTGTTTTGTCCTATATTGACAGATGCAGTTCGAACTCTAAATCAAACACGGTTTGTGCTAGCTTCTTGAAACTTGACAAAATACTGTAGTTCTACGTTCTATCTCTAAGGTTTGTTTCCTCTTGATGTAGCCTAATGCAGGGACTGGCGAATAACACTTTTATTGAAAGGGGTTGCCAAACTTCCCAAAACTAGTCTTCTGAAATCTCAACATATATTTTTTTATTCAATCTTCATGATACTTTCGAGTAATGATCAGTACACCAATCCCACTTGCATGCTCAAGTTTCATTCTCCTACGTTGAAGCATTCGTTTGCAGTAACAGTTTGAATTTTTAGGTTTCATTCTGCTTTCTCCTATATTGACAAATGTAGTTCAAACTCTAAATCATACACGGTTTGGGCTAGCTTCTTGAAACTTGACACAATAAAGTAGTTCTACATTCTATCCCTAAGGTTTGTTTCCTCTTGATGTAGCCTTCAGCACAGACTGGCGAATAACACTTTCAATGAAAGGCGTTGTTAGGCTGCCAAAAAACTAGAGTCTCCTGAAATCTCAACACATATTTTTTTCCGACCTTAATGATACTTTCAAGTAATGAGCAGTACACCAATCAAACTTGGATGCCCAAGTTTCGTTCTCCTCGGTTGATGCATTCGTTTGCAGTAACAGTTTGAATTTCTAGGTTTCACGCTGTTTTCTCCTATATTGACAGATGCAGCTAGAACTCTAAATCAAACACGGTTTGTGCTAGCTTCTTGAAACTTGACACAATAAAGTAGTTCTACGTTCTATCTCTAAGGTTTGTTTCCTCTTGATGTAGCCTAATGCAGGGACTGGCGAATAACACTTATATTGAAAGGGGTTGCCAAACTTTCAAAAAACTAGAGTCTCCTGAAATCTCAACATATATTTTTTCATCCAATCTTCATGATACATTCATGTAATGATCAGTACACCATTCCCACTTGGATGCCCAAGTTTTGTTCTTCTAGGTTGAAGCATTCGTTTGCAGGAACAGTTTGAATTTTTAGGTTTCACTCTGTTTTCTCCTATATTGACAGATGCAGTTAGAACTTTAAATCAAACACGGTTTGTGCTAGCTACTTGAAACATGACACAATAAAGTAGTTCTACGTTCTATCCCTAAGGTTTGTTTCCTCTTGATGTAGCCTTAAGCAGAGACTGGCGAATAACACATTCAATGAAAGGCGTTGTTAGGCTGCCAAAAAACTACAGTCTCCTGAAATCTCATCATATATTTTTTCTTCCGACCTTCATGATACTTTCAAGTAATGAGCAGTGCACCAATCAAACTTGGATGCCCAAGTTTCGTTCTCCTAGGTTGAAGCATTCGTTTGCAGGAACAGTTTGAATTTTTAGGTTTCACTCTGTTTTGTCCTATATTGACAGATGCAGTTCGAACTTTAAATCAAACACGGTTTGTGCTAGCTTCTTGAAACTTGACAAAATACTGTAGTTCTACGTTCTATCTCTAAGGTTTGTTTCCTCTTGATGTAGCCTAATGCAGGGACTGGCGAATAACACTTTTATTGAAAGGGGTTGCCAAACTTCCAAAAACTAGAGTCTTCTGAAATCTCAACATATATTTTTTTATCCAATCTTCATGATACTTTCGAGTAATGATCAGTACACCAATCCCACTTGCATGCTCAAGTTTCATTCTCATACGTTGAAGCATTCGTTTGCAGTAACAGTTTGAATTTTTAGGTTTCATTCTGCTTTCTCCTATATTGACAAATGTAGTTCAAACTCTAAATCATACACGGTTTGGGCTAGCTTCTTGAAACTTGACACAATAAAGTAGTTCTACATTCTATCCCTAAGGTTTGTTTCCTCTTGATGTAGCCTTCAGCACAGACTGGCGAATAACACTTTCAATGAAAGGCGTTGTTAGGCTGCCAAAAAACTAGAGTCTCCTGAAATCTCAACACATATTTTTTTCCGACCTTAATGATACTTTCAAGTAATGAGCAGTACACCAATCAAACTTGGATGCCCAAGTTTCGTTCTCCTCGGTTGATGCATTCGTTTGCAGTAACAGTTTGAATTTCTAGGTTTCACTCTGTTTTCTCCTATATTGACAGATGCAGCTAGAACTCTAAATCAAACACGGTTTGTGCTAGCTTCTTGAAACTTGACACAGTAAAGTAGTTCTACGTTCTATCTCTAAGGTTTGTTTCCTCTTGATGTAGCCTAATGCAGGGACTGGCGAATAACACTTATATTGAAAGGGGTTGCCAAACTTTCAAAAAACTAGAGTCTCCTGAAATCTCAACATATATTTTTTCATCCAATCTTCATGATACATTCAAGTAATGATCAGTACACCATTCCCACTTGGATGCCCAAGTTTTGTTCTTCTAGGTTGAAGCATTCGTTTGCAGGAACTTTTGAATTTTTAGGTTTCACTCTGTTTTCTCCTATATTGACAGATGCAGTTAGAACTTTAAATCAAACACGGTTTGTGCTAGCTATTTGAAACATGACACAATAAAGTAGTTCTACGTTCTATCCCTAAGGTTTGTTTCCTCTTGATGTAGCCTTAAGCAGAGACTGGCGAATAACACATTCAATGAAAGGCGTTGTTAGGCTGCCAAAAAACTACAGTCTCCTGAAATCTCATCATATATTTTTTCTTCCGACCTTCATGATACTTTCAAGTAATGAGCAGTGCACCAATCAAACTTGGATGCCCAAGTTTCGTTCTCCTAGGTTGAAGCATTCGTTTGCAGGAACAGTTTGAATTTTTAGGTTTCACTCTGTTTTGTCCTATATTGACAGATGCAGTTCGAACTTTAAATCAAACACGGTTTGTGCTAGCTTCTTGAAACTTGACAAAATACTGTAGTTCTACGTTCTATCTCTAAGGTTTGTTTCCTCTTGATGTAGCCTAATGCAGGGACTGGCGAATAACACTTTTATTGAAAGGGGTTGCCAAACTTCCCAAAACTAGTCTTCTGAAATCTCAACATATATTTTTTTATCCAATCTTCATGATACTTTCGAGTAATGATCAGTACACCATTCCCACTTGGATGCTCAAGTTTCCTTCTCCTACGTTGAAGCATTCGTTTGCAGTAACAGTTTGAATTTTTAGGTTTCATTCTGCTTTCTCCTATATTGACAAATGTAGTTCAAACTCTAAATAATCTCATCATATATTTTTTCTTCCGACTTTCATGATACTTTAAAGTAAGGAGCAGTGCACCAATCAAACTTGGATGCCCAATTTCGTTCTCCTAGGTTGAAGCATTCGTTTGCAGGAACAGTTTGAATTTTTAGGTTTCACTCTGTTTTCTCCTATATAGACAAATGTATTTCAAACTCTAAATAATACACGGTTTGGGCTAGCTTCTTGAAACTTGACACAATAAAGTAGTTCTACATTCTATCGCTAAGGTTTGTTTCCTCTTGATGTAGCCTTCAGCACAGACTGGCGAATAACACTTTCAATGAAAGGCGTTGTTAGGCTGCCAAAAAACTAGAGTCTCCTGAAATCTCAACACATATTTTTTTTCCGACCTTAATGATACTTTCGAGTAATGAGCAGTACACCAATCAAACTTGGATGCCCAAGTTTTGTTCTCCTAGGTTGATGCATTCGTTTGCAGTAACAGTTTGAATTTCTAGGTTTCACTCTGTTTTCTCCTATATTGACAGATGCAGCTAGAACTCTAAATCAAACACGGTTTGTGCTAGCTTCTTGAAACTTGACACAATAAAGAAGTTCTACGTTCTAAATCTAAGGTTTGTTTCCTCTTGATGTAGCCTAATGCAGGGACTGGCGAATAACACTTATATTGAAAGGGGTTGCCAAACTTTCAAAAAACTAGAGTCTCCTGAAATCTCAACATATATTTTTTCATCCAATCTTCATGATACATTCAAGTAATGATCAGTACACCAATCCCACTTGGATGCTCAAGTTTCATTCTCCTACGTTGAAGCATTCGTTTGCAGGAACAGTTTGAATTTTTAGGTTTCACTCTGTTTTCTCCTATATTGACAAATGTAGTTCAGACTTTAAATCATTCACGGTTTGGGCTAGCTTCTAGAAATTTGACACAATAAAGTAGTTCTACATTCTATCCCTAAGGTTTGTTTCCTCTTGATGAAGCCTTCAGCACAGACTGGCGAATAACACTTTCAATGATAGGCGTTGTTAGGCTGCCAAAAAACTAGAGTCTTCTGAAATCTCAACACATATTTTTTTTCCGACCTTAATGATACTTTCAAGTAATGAGCAGTACACCAATCAAACTTGGATGCCCAAGTTTCGTTCTCCTAGGTTGATGCATTCGTTTGCAGTAACAGTTTGAATTTCTAGGTTTCACTCTGTTTTCTCCTATATTGACAGATGCAGCTAGAACTCTAAATCAAACACGGTTTGTGCTAGCTTCTTGAAACTTGACACAATAAAGTAGTTCTACGTTCCAACTCTAAGGTTTGTCTTTTCTTGATGTAGCCTAATGCAGGGACTGGCGAATAACACTTATATTGAAAGGGGTTGCCAAACTTTCAAAAAACTAGAGTCTCCTGAAATCTCAACATATATTTTTTCATCCAATCTTCATGATACATTCATGTAATGATCAGTACACCATTCCCACTTGGATGCCCAAGTTTTGTTCTTCTAGGTTGAAGCATTCGTTTGCAGGAACAGTTTGAATTTTTAGGTTTCACTCTGTTTTCTCCTATATTGACAGATGCAGTTAGAACTTTAAATCAAACACGGTTTGTGCTAGCTACTTGAAACATGACACAATAAAGTAGTTCTACGTTCTATCCCTAAGGTTTGTTTCCTCTTGATGTAGCCTTAAGCAGAGACTGGCGAATAACACATTCAATGAAAGGCGTTGTTAGGCTGCCAAAAAACTACAGTCTCCTGAAATCTCATCATATATTTTTTCTTCCGACCTTCATGATACTTTCAAGTAATGAGCAGTGCACCAATCAAACTTGGATGCCCAAGTTTCGTTCTCCTAGGTTGATGCATTCGTATGCAGTAACAGTTTGAATTTTTAGGTTTCACTCTGTTTTCTCCTATATTGACAGATGCAGTTCGAACTCTAAATCAAACACGGTTTGGGCTAGCTTCTTGAAACTTGACAAAATACTGTAGTTCTACGTTCTATCTCTAAGGTTTGTTTCCGCTTGATGTAGCCTAATGCAGGGACTGGCGAATAACACTTTTATTGAAAGGGCTTGCCAAACTTCCAAAAACTAGAGTCTTCTGAAATCTCAACATATATTTTTTCATCCAATCTTCATGATACTTTCAAGTAATGATCAGTAAACCAATCCCACTTGGATGCTCAAGTTTCATTCTCCTACATTGAAGCATTCGTTTGCAGGAACAGTTTGAATTTTTAGGTTTCACTCTGTTTTCTCCTATATAGACAAATGTATTTCAAACTCTAAATAATACACGGTTTGGGCTAGCTTCTTGAAACTTGACACAATAAAGTAGTTCTACATTCTATCGCCAAGTTTTGTTTCCTCTTGATGTAGCCTTCAGCACAGACTGGCGAATAACACTTTCAATGAAAGGCGTTGTTAGGCTGCCAAAAAACTAGAGTCTCCTGAAATCTCAACACATATTTTTTTTCCGACCTTAATGATACTTTCGAGTAATGAGCAGTACACCAATCAAACTTGGATGCCCAAGTTTTGTTCTCCTAGGTTGATGCATTCGTTTGCAGTAACAGTTTGAATTTCTAGGTTTCACTCTGTTTTCTCCTATATTGACAGATGCAGCTAGAACTCTAAATCAAACACGGTTTGTGCTAGCTACTTGAAACATGACACAATAAAGTAGTTCTACGTTCTATCCCTAAGGTTTGTTTCCTCTTGATGTAGCCTTAAGCAGAGACTGGCGAATAACACATTCAATGAAAGGCGTTGTTAGGCTGCCAAAAAACTACAGTCTCCTGAAATCTCATCATATATTTTTTCTTCCGACTTTCATGATACTTTAAAATAAGGAGCAGTGCACCAATCAAACTTGGATGCCCAATTTCGTTCTCCTAGGTTGAAGCATTCGTTTGCAGGAACAGTTTGAATTTTTAGGTTTCACTCTGTTTTGTCCTGTATTGACAGATGCAGTTCGAACTCTAAATCAAACACGGTTTGTGCTAGCTTCTTGAAACTTGACAAAATACTGTAGTTCTACGTTCTATCTCTAAGGTTTGTTTGCTCTTGATGTAGCCTAATGCAGGGACTTGCGAATAACACTTTTATTGAAAGGGGTTGCCAAACTTCCCAAAACTAGAGTCTTCTGAAATCTCAACATATATTTTTTTATCCAATCTTCATGATACTTTCGAGTAATGATCAGTACACCAATCCCACTTGCATGCTCAAGTTTCATTCTCCTACGTTGAAGCATTCGTTTGCAGTAACAGTTTGAATTTTTAGGTTTCATTCTGCTTTCTCCTATATTGACAAATGTAGTTCAAACTCTAAATCATACACGGTTTGGGCTAGCTTCTTGAAACTTGACACAATAAAGTAGTTCTACCTTCTATCCCTAAGGTTTGTTTCCTCTTGATGTAGCCTTCAGCACAGACTGGCGAATAACACTTTCAATGAAAGGCGTTGTTAGGCTGCCAAAAAACTAGAGTCTCCTGAAATCTCAACACATATTCTTTTCCGACCTTAATGATACTTTCAAGTAATGAGCAGTACACCAATCAAACTTGGATGCCCAAGTTTCGTTCTCCTCGGTTGATGCATTCGTTTGCAGTAACAGTTTGAATTTCTAGGTTTCACTCTGTTTTCTCCTATATTGACAGATGCAGCTAGAACTCTAAATCAAACACGGTTTGTGCTAGCTTCTTGAAACTTGACACAATAAAGTAGTTCTACGTTCTATCTCTAAGGTTTGTTTCCTCTTGATGTAGCCTAATGCAGGGACTGGCGAATAACACTTATATTGAAAGGGGTTGCCAAACTTTCAAAAAACTAGAGTCTCCTGAAATCTCAACATATATTTTTTCATCCAATCTTCATGATACATTCAAGTAATGATCAGTACACCATTCCCACTTGGATGCCCAAGTTTTGTTCTTCTAGGTTGAAGCATTCGTTTGCAGGAACAGTTTGAAATTTTAGGTTTCACTCTGTTTTCTCCTATATTGACAGATGCAGTTAGAACTTTAAATCAAACACGGTTTGTGCTAGCTACTTGAAACATGACACAATAAAGTAGTTCTACGTTCTATCCCTAAGGTTTGTTTCCTCTTGATGTAGCCTTAAGCAGAGACTGGCAAATAACACATTCAATGAAAGGCGTTGTTAGGCTGCCAAAAAACTACAGTCTCCTGAAATCTCATCATATATTTTTTCTTCCGACCTTCATGATACTTTCAAGTAATGAGCAGTGCACCAATCAAACTTGGATGCCCAAGTTTCGTTCTCCTAGGTTGATGCATTCGTATGCAGTAACAGTTTGAATTTTTAGGTTTCACTCTGTTTTCTCCTATATTGACAGATGCAGTTCGAACTCTAAATCAAACACGGTTTGGGCTAGCTTCTTGAAACTTGACAAAATACTGTAGTTCTACGTTCTATCTCTAAGGTTTGTTTCCGCTTGATGTAGCCTAATGCAGGGACTGGCGAATAACACTTTTATTGAAAGGGCTTGCCAAACTTCCAAAAACTAGAGTCTTCTGAAATCTCAACATATATTTTTGCATCCAATCTTCATGATACTTTCGAGTAATTATCAGTACACCAATCCCACTTGGATGCTCAAGTTTCATTCTCCTACGTTGAAGCATTCGTTTGCAGTAACAGTTTTAGATTTTAGGTTTCACTGTTTTCTTCTATATTGACAAATGTAGTTCAAACTCTAAATCATACACGGTTTGGGCTAGCTTCTTGAAACTTGACACAATAAAGTAGTTCTACATTCTATCCCTAAGGTTTGTTTCCTCTTGATGTAGCCTTCAGCACAGACTGGCGAATAACACTTTCAATGAAAGGCGTTGTTAGGCTGCCAAAAAACTAGAGTCTCCTGAAATCTCAACACATATTTTTTTCCGACCTTAATGATACTTTCAAGTAATGAGCAGTACACCAATCAAACTTGGATGCCCAAGTTTCGTTCTCCTAGGTTGATGCATTCGTTTGCAGTAACAGTTTGAATTTCTAGGTTTCACTCTGTTTTCTCGTATATTGACAGATGCAGCTAGAACTCTAAATCAAACACGGTTTGTGCTAGCTTCTTGAAACTTGACACAATAAAGTAGTTCTACGTTCTATCTCTAAGGTTTGTTTCCTCTTGATGTAGCCTAATGCAGGGACTGGTGAATAACACTTATATTGAAAGGGGTTGCCAAACTTTCAAAAAACTAGAGTCTCCTGAAATCTCAACATATATTTTTTCATCCAATCTTCATGATACATTCAAGTAATGATCAGTACACCATTCCCACTTGGATGCCCAAGTTTTGTTCTTCTAGGTTGAAGCATTCGTTTGCAGGAACAGTTTGAAATTTTAGGTTTCACTCTGTTTTCTCCTATATTGACAGATGCAGTTAGAACTTTAAATCAAACACGGTTTGTGCTAGCTACTTGAAACAAGACACAATAAAGTAGTTCTACGTTCTATCCCAAAGGTTTGTTTCCTCTTGATGTAGCCTTAAGCAGAGACTGGCGAATAACACATTCAATGAAAGGCGTTGTTAGGCTGCCAAAAAACTACAGTCTCCTGAAATCTCATCATATATTTTTTCTTCCGACCTTCATGATACTTTCAAGTAATGAGCAGTGCACCAATCAAACTTGGATGCCCAAGTTTCGTTCTCCTAGGTTGAAGCATTCGTTTGCAGGAACAGTTTGAATTTTTAGGTTTCACTCTGTTTTGTCCTATATTGACAGATGCAGTTCGAACTCTAAATCAAAAACGGTTTGTGCTAGCTTCTTGAAACTTGACAAAATACTGTAGTTCTACGTTCTATCTCTAAGGTTTGTTTCCTCTTGATGTAGCCTAATGCAGGGATTGGCGAATAACACTTTTATTGAAAGGGGTTGCCAAACTTCCCAAAACTAGAGTCTTCTGAAATCTCAACATATATTTTTTTATCCAATCTTCATGATACTTTCGAGTAATGATCAGTACACCAATCCCACTTGGATGCTCAATTTTCATTCTCCTACGTTGAAGCATTCGTTTGCAGTAACAGTTTGGATTTTTACGTTTCATTCTGCTTTCTCCTATATTGACAAATGTAGTTCAAACCCTAAATCATACACGGTTTGGGCTAGCTTCTTGAAACTTGACACAATAAAGTAGTTCTACATTCTATCCCTAAGGTTTGTTTCCTCTTGATGTAGCCTTCAGCACAGACTGGCGAATAACACTTTCAATGAAAGGCGTTGTTAGGCTGCCAAAAACTAGAGTCTCCTGAAATCTCAACACATATTTTTTTCCGACCTTAATGATACTTTCAAGTAATGAGCAGTACACCAATCAAACTTGGATGCCCAAGTTTCGTTCTCCTAGGTTGATGCATTCGTTTGCAGTAACAGTTTGAATTTCTAGGTTTCACTCTGTTTTCTCCTATATTGACAGATGCAGCTGGAACTCTAAATCAAACACGGTTTGTGCTAGCTTCTTGAAACTTGACACAATAAAGTAGTTCTACGTTCTATCCCTAAGGTTTGTTTCCTCTTGATGTAGCCTAATGCAGGGACTGGCGAATAACACTTATATTGAAAGGGGTTGCCAAACTTTCAAAAACTAGAGTCTCCTGAAATCTCAACATATATTTTTTCATCCAATCTTCATGATACATTCAAGTAATGATCAGTACACCTTTCCCACTTAAATGCCCAAGTTTTGTTCTTCTAGGTTGAAGCATTCGTTTGCAGGAACAGTTTGAATTTTTAGGTTTCACTCTGTTTTCTCCTATATTGACAGATGCAGTTAGAACTTTAAATCAAACACGGTTTGTGCTAGCTACTTGAAACATGACACAATAAAGTAGTTCTACGTTCTATCTCTAAGGTTTGTTTCCTCTTGATGTAGCCTTAAGCAGAGACTGGCGAATAACACATTCAATGAAAGGCGTTGTTAGGCTGCCAAAAAAACTACAGTCTCCTGAAATCTCATCATATATTTTTTCTTCCGACCTTCATGATACTTTCAAGTAATGAGCAGTGCACCAATCAAACTTGGATGCCCAAGTTTCGTTCTCCTAGGTTGAAGCATTCGTTTGCAGGAACAGTTTGAATTTTTAGGTTTCACTCTGTTTTGTCCTATATTGACAGATGCAGTTCGAACTCTAAATCAAACACGGTTTGTGCTAGCTTCTTGAAAATTGACAAAATACTGTAGTTCTACGTTCTATCTCTAAGGTTTGTTTCCTCTTGATGTAGCCTAATGCAGGGACTTGCGAATAACACTTTTATTGAAAGGGGTTGCCAAACTTCCCAAAACTAGAGTCTTCTGAAATCTCAACATATATTTTTTTATCCAATCTTCATGATACTTTCGAGTAATGATCAGTACACCAATCCCACTAGCATGCTCAAGTTTCATTCTCCTACGTGAAGCATTCGTTTGCAGTAACAGTTTGAATTTTTAGGTTTCAATCTGCTTTCTCCTATATTGACAAATGTAGTTCAAACTCTAAATCATACACGGTTTGGGCTAGCTTCTTGAAACTTGACACAATAAAGTAGTTCTACCTTCTATCCCTAAGGTTTGTTTCCTCTTGATGTAGCCTTCAGCACAGACTGGCGAATAACACTTTCAATGAAAGGCGTTGTTAGGCTGCCAAAAAACTAGAGTCTCCTGAAATCTCAACACATATTTTTTTCCGACCTTAATGATACTTTCAAGTAATGAGCAGTACACCAATCAAACTTGGATGCCCAAGTTTCGTTCTCCTCGGTTGATGCATTCGGTTTGCAGTAACAGTTTGAATTTCTAGGTTTCACTCTGTTTTCTCCTATATTGACAGATGCAGCTAGAACTCTAAATCAAACACGGTTTGTGCTAGCTTCTTGAAACTTGACACAATAAAGTAGTTCTACGTTCTATCTCTAAGGTTTGTTTCCTCTTGATGTAGCCTAATGCAGGGACTGGCGAATAACACTTATATTGAAAGGGGTTGCCAAACTTTCAAAAAACTAGAGTCTCCTGAAATCTCAACATATATTTTTTCATCCAATCTTCATGATACATTCAAGTAATGATCAGTACACCATTCCCACTTGGATGCCCAAGTTTTGTTCTTCTAGGTTGAAGCATTCGTTTGCAGGAACAGTTTGAATTTTTAGGTTTCACTCTGTTTTCTCCTATATTGACAGATGCAGTTAGAACTTTAAATCAAACACGGTTTGTGCTAGCTACTTGAAACATGACACAATAAAGTAGTTCTACGTTCTATCCCTAAGGTTTGTTTCCTCTTGATGTAGCCTTAAGCAGAGACTGGCGAATAACACATTCAATGAAAGGCGTTGTTAGGCTGCCAAAAAACTACAGTCTCCTGAAATCTCATCATATATTTTTTCTTCCAACCTTCATGATACTTTCAAGTAATGAGCAGTGCACCAATCAAACTTGGATGCCCAAGTTTCGTTCTCCTAGGTTGAAGCATTCGTTTGCAGGAACAGTTTGAATTTTTAGGTTTCACTCTGTTTTGTCCTATATTGACAGATGCAGTTCGAACTCTAAATCAAACACGGTTTGTGCTAGCTTCTTGAAACTTGACAAAATACTGTAGTTCTACGTTCTATCTCTAAGGTTTGTTTCCTCTTGATGTAGCCTAATGCAGATACTTGCGAATAACACTTTTATTGAAAGGGGTTGCCAAACTTCCAAAACTAGAGTCTTCTGAAATCTCAACATATATTTTTTTATCCAATCTTCATGATACTTTCGAGTAATGATCAGTACACCAATCCCACTTGCATGCTCAAGTTTCATTCTCCTACGTTGAAGCATTCGTTTGCAGTAACAGTTTGAATTTTTAGGTTTCAATCTGCTTTCTCCTATATTGACAAATGTAGTTCAAACTCTAAATCATACACGGTTTCGGCTAGCTTCTTGAAACTTGACACAATAAAGTAGTTCTACCTTCTATCCCTAAGTTTTGTTTCCTCTTGATGTAGCCTTCAGCACAGACTGGCGAATAACACTTTCAATGAAAGGCGTTGTTAGGCTGCCAAAAAACTAGAGTCTCCTGAAATCTCAACACATATTTTTTTCCGACCTTAATGATACTTTCAAGTAATGAGCAGTACACCAATCAAACTTGGATGCCCAAGTTTCGTTCTCCTCGGTTGATGCATTCGTTTGCAGTAACAGTTTGAATTTCTAGGTTTCACTCTGTTTTCTCCTATATTGACAGATGCAGCTAGAACTCTAAATCAAACACGGTTTGTGCTAGCTTCTTGAAACTTGACACAATAAAGTAGTTCTACGTTCTATCTCTAAGGTTTGTTTCCTCTTGATGTAGCCTAATGCAGGGACTGGCGAATAACACTTATATTGAAAGGGGTTGCCAAACTTTCAAAAAACTAGAGTCTCCTGAAATCTCAACATATATTTTTTCATCCAATCTTCATGATACATTCAAGTAATGATCAGTACAACCATTCCCACTTGGATGCCCAAGTTTTGTTCTTCTAGGTTGAAGCATTCGTTTGCAGGAACAGTTTGAATTTTTAGGTTTCACTCTGTTTTCTCCTATATTGACAGATGCAGTTAGAACTTTAAATCAAACACGGTTTGTGCTAGCTACTTGAAACATGACACAATAAAGTAGTTCTACGTTCTATCCCAAAGGTTTGTTTCCTCTTGATGTAGCCTTAAGCAGAGACTGGCGAATAACACATTCAATGAAAGGCGTTGTTAGGCTGCCAAAAAACTACAGTCTCCTGAAATCTCATCATATATTTTTTCTTCCGACCTTCATGATACTTTCAAGTAATGAGCAGTGCACCAATCAAACTTGGATGCCCAAGTTTCGTTCTCCGAGGTTGAAGCATTCGTTTGCAGGAACAGTTTGAATTTTTAGGTTTCACTCTGTTTTTGTCCTATATTGACAGATGCAGTTCGAACTCTAAATCAAACACGGTTTGTGCTAGCTTCTTGAAACTTGACAAAATACTGTAGTTCTACGTTCTATCTCTAAGGTTTGTTTCCTCTTGATGTAGCCTAATGCAGGGACTGGCGAATAACACTTTTATTGAAAGGGGTTGCCAAACTTCCCAAAACTAGAGTCTTCTGAAATCTCAACATATATTTTTTTATCCAATCTTCATGATACTTTTGAGTAATGATCAGTACACCAATCCCACTTGGATGCTCAATTTTCATTCTCCTACGTTGAAGCATTCGTTTGCAGTAACAGTTTGGATTTTTAGGTTTCATTCTGCTTTCTCCTATATTGACAAATGTAGTTCAAACCCTAAATCATACACGGTTTGGGCTAGCTTCTTGAAACTTGACACAATAAAGTAGTTCTACATTCTATCCCTAAGGTTTGTTTCCTCTTGATGTAGCCTTCAGCACAGACTGGCGAATAACACTTTCAATGAAAGGCGTTGTTAGGCTGCCAAAAAACTAGAGTCTCCTGAAATCTCAACACATATTTTTTTCCGACCTTAATGATACTTTCAAGTAATGAGCAGTACACCAATCAAACTTGGATGCCCAAGTTTCGTTCTCCTAGGTTGATGCATTCGTTTGCAGTAACAGTTTGAATTTCTAGGTTTCACTCTGTTTTCTCCTATATTGACAGATGCAGCTGGAACTCTAAATCAAACACGGTTTGTGCTAGCTTCTTGAAACTTGACACAATAAAGTAGTTCTACGTTCTATCCCTGAGGTTTGTTTCCTCTTGATGTAGCCTAATGCAGGGACTGGCGAATAACACTTATATTGAAAGGGGTTGCCAAACTTTCAAAAAACTAGAGTCTCCTGAAATCTCAACATATATTTTTTCATCCAATCTTCATGATACATTCAAGTAATGATCAGTACACCTTTCCCACTTAAATGCCCAAGTTTTGTTCTTCTAGGTTGAAGCATTCGTTTGCCGGAACAGTTTGAATTTTTAGGTTTCACTCTGTTTTCTCCTATATTGACAGATGCAGTTAGAACTTTAAATCAAACACGGTTTGTGCTAGCTACTTGAAACATGACACAATAAAGTAGTTCTACGTTCTATCCCTAAGGTTTGTTTCCTCTTGATGTAGCCTTAAGCAGAGACTGGCGAATAACACATTCAATGAAAGGCGTTGTTAGGCTGCCAAAAAACTACAGTCTCCTGAAATCTCATCATATATTTTTTCTTCCGACCTTCATGATACTTTCAAGTAATGAGCAGTGCACCAATCAAACTTGGATGCCCAAGTTTCGTTCTCCTAGGTTGAAGCATTCGTTTGCAGGAACAGTTTGAATTTTTAGGTTTCACTCTGTTTTGTCCTATATTGACAGATGCAGTTCGAACTCTAAATCAAACACGGTTTGTGCTAGCTTCTTGAAACTTGACAAAATACTGTAGTTCTACGTTCTATCTCTAAGGTTTGTTTCCTCTTGATGTAGCCTAATGCAGAGACTGGAAAATAACACTTTTATTGAAAGGGGTTGCCAAACTTCCAAAAACTAGAGTCTTCTGAAATCTCAACATATATTTTTGCATCCAATCTTCATGATACTTTCAAGTAATGATCAGTACACCAATCCCACTTGGATGCTCAAGTTTCATTCTCCTACATTGAAGCATTCGTTTGCAGTAACAGTTTTAATTTTTAGGTTTCACTGTTTTCTTCTATATTGACAAAATGTAGTTCAAACTCTAAATCATACACGGTTTGGGCTACCTTCTTGAAACTTGACACAATAAAGTAGTTCTACATTCTATCCCTAAGGTTTGTTTCCTCTTGATGTAGCCTTCAGCACAGACTGGCGAATAACATTTCAATGAAAGGCGTTGTTAGGCTGCCAAAAAAATAGAGTCTCCTGAAATCTCAACACATATTTTTTTCCGACCTTAATGATACTTTCAAGTAATGAGCAGTACACCAATCAAACTTGGATGCCCAAGTTTCGTTCTCCTAGGTTGATGCATTCGTTTGCAGTAACAGTTTGAATTTCTAGGTTTCACTCTCTTTTCTCGTATATTGACAGATGCAGCTAGAACTCTAAATCAAACACGGTTTGTGCTAGCTTCTTGAAACTTGACACAATAAAGTAGTTCTACGTTCTATCTCTAAGGTTTGTTTCCTCTTGATGTAGCCTAATGCAGGGACTGGCGAATAACACTTATATTATAAGGGGTTGCCAAACTTTCAAAAAACTAGTCTCCTGAAATCTCAACATATATTTTTTCATCCAATCTTCATGATACATTCAAGTAATGATCAGTACACCATTCCCACTTGGATGCCCAAGTTTTGTTCTTCTAGGTTGAAGCATTCGTTTGCAGGAACAGTTTGAAATTTTAGGTTTCACTCTGTTTTCTCCTATATTGACAGATGCAGTTAGAACTTTAAATCAAACACGGTTTGTGCTAGCTACTTGAAACATGACACAATAAAGTAGTTCTACGTTCTATCCCAAAGGTTTGTTTCCTCTTGATGTAGCCTTAAGCAGAGACTGGCGAATAACACATTCAATGAAAGGCGTTGTTAGGCTGCCAAAAAACTACAGTCTCCTGAAATCTCATCATATATTTTTCTTCCGACCTTCATGATACTTTCAAGTAATGAGCAGTGCACCAATCAAACTTGGATGCCCAAGTTTCGTTCTCCTAGGTTGAAGCATTCGTTTGCAGGAACAGTTTGAATTTTTAGGTTTCACTCTGTTTTGTCCTATATTGACAGATGCAGTTTGAACTCTAAATCAAACACGGTTTGTGCTAGCTTCTTGAAACTTGACAAAATACTGTAGTTCTACGTTCTATCACTAAGGTTTGTTTCCTCTTGATGTAGCCTAATGCAGGGACTGGCGAATAACACTTTTATTGAAAGGGTTGCCAAACTTCCCAAAACTAGAGTCTTCTGAAATCTCAACATATATTTTTTTATCCAATCTTCATGATACTTTCGAGTAATGATCAGTACACCAATCCCACTTGGATGCTCCATTTTCATTCTCCTACGTTGAAGCATTCGTTTGCAGTAACAGTTTGAATTTTTAGGTTTCATTCTGCTTTCTCCTATATTGACAAATGTAGTTCAAACCCTAAATCATACACGGTTTGGGCTAGCTTCTTGAAACTTGACACAATAAAGTAGTTCTACATTCTATCCCTAAGGTTTGTTTCCTCTTGATGTAGCCTTCAGCACAGACTGGCGAATAACACTTTCAATGAAAGGCGTTGTTAGGCTGCCAAAAAACTAGAGTCTCCTGAAATCTCAACACATATTTTTTTCCGACCTTAATGATACTTTCAAGTAATGAGCAGTACACCTATCAAACTTGGATGCCCAAGTTTCGTTCTCCTAGGTTGATGCATTCGTTTGCAGTAACAGTTTGAATTTCTAGGTTTCACTCTGTTTTCTCCTATATTGACAGATGCAGCTGGAACTCTAAATCAAACACGGTTTATGCTAGCTTCCTGAAACTTGACACAATAAAGTAGTTCTACGTTCTATCCCTAAGGTTTGTTTCCTCTTGATGTAGCCTAATGCAGGGACTGGCGAATAACACTTATATTGAAAGGGGTTGCCAAACTTTCAAAAAACTAGAGTCTCCTGAAATCTCAACATATATTTTTTCATCCAATCTTCATGATACATTCAAGTAATGATCAGTACACCTTTCCCACTTAAATGCCCAAGTTTTGTTCTTCTAGGTTGAAGCATTCGTTTGCAGGAACAGTTTGAATTTTTAGGTTTCACTCTGTTTTCTCCTATATTGACAGATGCAGTTAGAACTTTAAATCAAACACGGTTTGTGCTAGCTACTTGAAACATGACACAATAAAGTAGTTCTACGTTCTATCCCTAAGGTTTGTTTCCTCTTGATGTAGCCTTAAGCAGAGACTGGCGAATAACACATTCAATGAAAGGCGTTGTTAGGCTGCCAAAAAACTACAGTCTCCTGAAATCTCATCATATATTTTTTCTTCCGACCTTCATGATACTTTCAAGTAATGAGCAGTGCACCAATCAAACTTGGATGCCCAAGTTTTGTTCTCCTAGGTTGAGGCATTCGTTTGCAGGAACAGTTTGAATTTTTAGGTTTCACTCTGTTTTGTCCTATATTGACAGATGCAGTTCGAACTCTAAATCAAACACGGTTTGTGCTAGCTTCTTGAAACTTGACAAAATACTGTAGTTCTACGTTCTATCTCTAAGGTTTGTTTCCTCTTGATGTAGCCTAATGCAGGGACTGGCGAATAACACTTTTATTGAAAGGGGTTGCCAAACTACCCAAAACTAGAGTCTTCTGAAATCTCAACATATATTTTTTTATCCAATCTTCATGATACTTTCAAGTAATGATCAGTACACCAATCCCACTTGGATGCTCAATTTTCATTCTCCTACGTTGAAGCATTCGTTTGCAGTAACAGTTTGAATTTTTAGGTTTCATTCTGCTTTCTCCTATATTGACAAATGTAGTTCAAACTCTAAATCATACACGGTTTGGGCTAGCTTCTTGAAACTTGACACAATAAAGTAGTTCTACATTCTATCCCTAAGGTTTGTTTCCTCTTGATGTAGCCTTCAGCACAGACTGGCGAATAACACTTTCAATGAAAGGCGTTGTTAGGCTGCCTAAAAACTAGAGTCTACTGAAATCTCAACACATATTTTTTTCCGACCTTAATGATACTTTCAAGTAATGAGCAGTACACCAATCAAACTTGGATGCCCAAGTTTCGTTCTCCTATGATGATGCATTCGTTTGCAGTAACAGTTTGAATTTCTAGGTTTCACTCTGTTTTCTCCTATATTGACAGATGCAGCTAGAACTCTATATCAAACACGGTTTGTGCTAGCTTCTTGAAACTTGACACAATAAAGTAGTTCTACGTTCTATCCCTAAGGTTTGTTTCCTCTTGATGTAGCCTTAAGCAGAGACTGGCGAATAACACATTCAATGAAAGGCGTTGTTAGGCTGCCAAAAAACTACAGTCTCCTGAAATCTCATCATATATTTTTTCTTCCGACCTTCATGATACTTTAAAGTAATGAGCAGTGCACCA
This sequence comes from Callospermophilus lateralis, assembly GCF_048772815.1. Taxonomy (NCBI): domain Eukaryota; kingdom Metazoa; phylum Chordata; class Mammalia; order Rodentia; family Sciuridae; genus Callospermophilus; species Callospermophilus lateralis. The sequence goes on from NW_027515181.1 coordinate 56,413, forward strand.
ATCAAACTTGGATGCCCAATTTCGTTCTCCTAGGTTGAAGCATTCGTTTGCAGGAACAGTTTGAATTTTTAGGTTTCACTCTGTTTTGTCCTATATTGACAGATGCAGTTCGAACTCTAAATCAAACACGGTTTGTGCTAGCTTCTTGAAACTTGACAAAATACTGTAGTTCTACGTTCTATCACTAAGGTTTGTTTCCTCTTGATGTAGCCTGAATCAGGGACTGGCGAATAACACTTTTATTGAAAGGGGTTGCCAAACTTCCCAAAACTAGAGTCTTCTGAAATCTCAACATATATTTTTTTATCCAATCTTCATGATACTTTCGAGTAATGATCAGTACACCAATCCCACTTGCATGCTCAAGTTTCATTCTCCTACGTTGAAGCATTCGTTTGCAGTAACAGTTTGAATTTTTAGGTTTCATTCTGCTTTCTCCTATATTGACAAATGTAGTTCAAACTCTAAATCATACACGATTTGGGCTAGCTTCTTGAAACTTGACACAACAAAGTAGTTCTACATTCTATCCCTAAGGTTTGTTTCCTCTTGATGTAGCCTTCAGCACAGACTGGCGAATAACACTTTCAATGAAAGGCGTTGTTAGGCTGCCAAAAAACTAGAGTCTCCTGAAATCTCAACACATATTTTTTTCCGACCTTAATGATACATTCAAGTAATGAGCAGTACACCAATCAAACTTGGATGCCCAAGTTTCGTTCTCCTCGGTTGATGCATTCGTTTGCAGTAACAGTTTGAATTTCTAGGTTTCACTCTGTTTTCTCCTATATTGACAGATGCAGCTAGAACTCTAAATCAAACACGGTTTGTGCTAGCTTCTTGAAACTTGACACAATAAAGTAGTTCTACGTTCTATCTCTAAGGTTTGTTTCCTCTTGATGTAGCCTAATGCAGGGACTGGCGAATAACACTTATATTGAAAGGGGTTGCCAAACTTTCAAAAAACTAGAGTCTCCTGAAATCTCAACATATATTTTTTCATCCAATCTTCATGATACATTCAAGTAATGATCAGTACACCATTCCCACTTGGATGCCCAAGTTTTGTTCTTCTAGGTTGAAGCATTCGTTTGCAGGAACAGTTTGAATTTTTAGGTTTCACTCTGTTTTCTCCTATATTGACAGATGCAGTTAGAACTTTAAATCAAACACGGTTTGTGCTAGCTACTTGAAACATGACACAATAAAGTAGTTCTACGTTCTATCCCTAAGGTTTGTTTCCTCTTGATGTAGCCTTAAGCAGAGACTGGCGAATAACACATTCAATGAAAGGCGTTGTTAGGCTGAAAAAAACTACAGTCTCCTGAAATCTCATCATATATTTTTTCTTCCGACCTTAATGATACTTTCAAGAAATGAGCAGTGCACCAATCAAACTTGGATGCCCAAGTTTCGTTCTCCTAGGTTGAAGCATTCGTTTGCAGGAACAGTTTGAATTTTTAGGTTTCACTCTGTTTTGTCCTATATTGACAGATGCAGTTCGAACTCTAAATCAAACACGGTTTGTGCTAGCTTCTTGAAACTTGACAAAATACTGTAGTTCTACGTTCTATCTCTAAGGTTTGTTTCCTCTTGATGTAGCCTAATGCAGGGACTGGCGAATAACACTTTTATTGAAAGGGGTTGCCAAACTTCCCAAAACTAGAGTCTTCTGAAATCTCAACATATATTTTTTTATCCAATCTTCATGATACTTTCGAGTAATGATCAGTACACCAATCCCACTTGGATGCTCAATATTCATTCTCCTACGTTGAAGCATTCGTTTGCAGTAACAGTTTGAATTTTTAGGTTTCATTCTGCTTTCTCCTATATTGACAAATGTAGTTCAAACTCTAAATCATACACGGTTTGGGCTAGCTTCTTGAAACTTGACACAGTAAAGTAGTTCTACATTCTATCCCTAAGTTTTGTTTCCTCTTGATGTAGCCTTCAGCACAGACTGGCGAATAACACTTTCAATGAAAGGCGTTGTTAGGCTGCCAAAAAACTAGAGTCTCCTGAAATCTCAACACATATTTTTTTCCGACCTTAATGATACTTTCAAGTAATGAGCAGTACACCAATCAAACTTGGATGCCCAATTTCGTTCTCCTAGGTTGATGCATTCGTTTGCAGTAACAGTTTGAATTTCTAGGTTTCACTCTGTTTTCTCCTATATTGACAGATGCAGCTAGAACTCTAAATCAAGCACGGTTTGTGCTAGCTTCTTGAAACTTGACACAATAAAGTAGTTCTACGTTCTATCTCTAAGGTTTGTTTCCTCTTGATGTAGCCTAATGCAGGGACTGGCGAATAACACTTATATTGAAAGGGGTTGCCAAACTTTCAAAAAACTAGAGTCTCCTGAAATCTCAACATATATTTTTTCATCCAATCTTCATGATACATTCAAGTAATGATCAGTACACCATTCCCACTTGGATGCCCAAGTTTTGTTCTTCTAGGTTGAAGCATTCGTTTGCAGGAACAGTTTGAATTTTTAGGTTTCACTCTGTTTTCTCCTATATTGACAGATGCAGTTAGAACTTTAAATCAAACACGGTTTGTGCTAGCTACTTCAAACATGACACAATAAAGTAGTTCTACGTTCTATCCCTAAGGTTTGTTTCCTCTTGATGTACCCTTAAGCAGAGACTGGCGAATAACACATTCAATGAAAGGCGTTGCTAGGCTGCCAAAAAACTACAATCTCCTGAAATCTCATCATATATTTTTTCTTCCGACCTTCATGATACTTTCAAGTAATGAGCAGTGCAAAAATCACACTTGGATGCCCAAGTTTCATTCTCCTAGGTTGAAGCATTCGTTTGCAGGAACAGTTTGAATTTTTAGGTTTCACTCTGTTTTGTCCTATATTGACAGATGCAGTTCGAACTCTAAATCAAACACGGTTTGTGCTAGCTTCTTGAAACTTGACAAAATACTGTAGTTCTACGTTCTATCTCTAAGGTTTGTTTCCTCTTGATGTAGCCTAATGCAGATACTGGCGAATAACACTTTTATTGAAAGGGGTTGCCAAACTTCAAAAAACTAGAGTCTTCTGAAATCTCAACGTATATTTTTGCATCCAATCTTCATGATACTTTCGAGTAATGATCAGTACACCAATCCCACTTGGATGCTCAAGTTTCATTCTCCTACGTTGAAGCATTCGTTTGCAGTAACAGTTTGAATTTTTAGGTTTCACTGTTTTCTTCTATATTGACAAATGTAGTTCAAACTCTAAATCATACACGGTTTGGGCTAGCTTCTTGAAACTTGACACAATAAAGTAGTTCTACATTCTATCCCTAAGGTTTGTTTCCTCTTGATGTAGCCTTCAGCACAGACTGGCGAATAACACTTTCAAGGAAAGGCGTTGTTAGGCTGCCAAAAAACTAGAGTCTCCTGAAATCTCAACACATATTTTTTTCCGACCTTAATGATACTTTCAAGTAATGAGCAGTACACCAATCAAACTTGGATGCCCAAGTTTCCTTCTCCTAGGTTGATGCATTCGTTTGCAGTTACAGTTTGAATTTCTAGGTTTCACTCTGTTTTCTCCTATATTGACAGATGCAGCTAGAACTCTAAATCAAACACGGTTTGTGCTAGCTTCTTGAAACTTGACACAATAAAGTAGTTCTACGTTCTATCTCTAAGGTTTGTTTCCTCTTGATGTAGCCTAATGCAGGGACTGGCGAATAACACTTATATTGAAAGGGGTTGCCAAACTTTCAAAAAACTAGAGTCTTCTGAAATCTCAACATATATTTTTTCATCCAATCTTCATGATACATTCAAGTAATGATCAGTACACCATTCCCACTTGGATGCCCAAGTTTTGTTCTTCTAGGTTGAAGCATTCGTTTGCAGGAACAATTTGAATTTTTAGGTTTCACTCTGTTTTCTCCTATATTGACAGATGCAGTTAGAACTTTAAATCAAACACGGTTTGTGCTAGCTACTTGAAACATGACACAATAAAGTAGTTCTACGTTCTATCCCTAAGGTTTGTTTCCTCTTGATATAGCCTTAAGCAGAGACTGGCGAATAACATATTCAATGAAAGGCGTTGTTAGGCTGCCAAAAAACTACAGTCTCCTGAAATCTCATCATATATTTTTTCTTCCGACCTTCATGATACTTTCAAGTAATGAGCAGTGCACCAATCAAACTTGGATGCCCAAGTTTCGTTCTCCTAGGTTGAAGCATTAGTTTGCAGGAACAGTTTGAATTTTTAGGTTTCACTCTGTTTTGTCCTATATTGACAGATGCAGTTCGAACTCTAAATCAAACACGGTTTGTGCTAGCTTCTTGAAACTTGACAAAATACTGTAGTTCTACGTTCTATCTCTAAGGTTTGTTTCCTCTTGATGTAGCCTAATGCAGTTACTGGCGAATAACACTTTTATTGAAAGGGGTTGCCAAACTTACCAAAACTAGAGTCTTCTGAAATCTCAACATATATTTTTGCATGCAATCTTCATGATACTTTCGAGTAATGATCAGTACACCAATCCCACTTGGATGCTCAAGTTTCATTCTCCTACGTTGAAGCATTCGTTTGCAGTAACAGTTTGAATTTTTAGGTTTCATTCTGCTTTCTCCTATATTGACAAATGTAGTTCAAACTCTAAATCATACACGCTTTGGGCTAGCTTCTTGAAACTTGACACAATAAAGTAGTTCTACATTCTATCCCTAAGGTTTGTTTCCTCTTGATGCAGCCTTCAGCACAGACTGGCGAATAACACTTTCAATGAAAGGCGTTGTTAGGCTGCCAAAAAACTAGAGTCTCCTGAAATCTCAACACATATTTTTTTCCGACCTTAATGATACTTTCAAGTAATGAGCAGTACACAAATCAAACTTGGATGCCCAAGTTTCGTTCTCCTAGGTTCATGCATTCGTTTGCACTAACAGTTTGAATTTCTAGGTTTCACTCTGTTTTCTCCTATATTGACAGATGCAGCTAGAACTCTAAATCAAACACGGTTTGTGCTAGCTTCTTGAAACTTGACACAATAAAGTAGTTCTACATTCTATCTCTAAGGTTTGTTTAATCCTGATGTAGCCTAATGCAGGGACTGGCGAATAACACTTATATTGAAAGGGGTTGCCAAACTTTCAAAAAACTAGAGTCTCCTGAAATCTCAACATATATTTTTTCATCCAATCTTCATGATACATTCAAGTAATGATCAGTACACCATTCCCACTTGGATGCCCACGTTTTGTTCTTCTAGGTAGAAGCATTCGTTTGCAGGAACAGTTTGAATTTTTAGGTTTCACTCTGTTTTCTCCTATGTTGACAGATGCAGTTAGAACCTTAAATCAAACACGGTTTGTGCTAGCTACTTGAAACATGACACAATAAAGTAGTTCTGCTTTCTATCCCTAAGGTTTGTTTCCTCTTGATGTAGCCTTAAGCAGAGACTGGCGAATAACACATTCAATGAAAGGCGTTGTTAGGCTGCCAAAAAACTACAGTCTCCTGAAATCTCATCATATATTTTTTCTTCCGACCTTCATCATACTTTCAAGTAATGAGTAGTGCACCAATCAAACTTGGATGCCCAAGTTTCGTTCTCCTAGGTTGAAGCATTCGTTTGCAGGAACAGTTTTAATTTTTAGGTTTCACTCTGTTTTGTCCTATATTGACAGATGCAGTTCGAACTCTAAATCAAACACGGTTTGTGCTAGCTTCTTGAAACTTGACAAAATACTGTAGTTCTACGTTCTATCTCTAAGGTTTGTTTCCTCTTGATGTAGCCTAATGCAGGGAATGGCGAATAACACGTTTATTGAAAGGGGTTGCCAAACTTCCCAAAACTAGAGTCTTCTGAAATCTCAACATATATTTTTTTATCCAATCTTCATGATACTTTCGAGTAATGATCAGTACACCAATCCCACTTGGATGCTCAAGTTTCATTCTCCTACGTTGAAGCATTCGTTTGCAGTAACAGTTTGAATTTTTAGGTTTCATTCTGCTTTCTCCTATATTGACAAATGTAGTTCAAACTCTAAATCATACACGGTTTGGGCTAGCTTCTTGAAACTTGACACAATAAAGTAGTTCTACATTCTATCCCTAAGGTTTGTTTCCTCTTGATGTAGCCTTCAGCACAGACTGGCGAATAACACTTTCAATGAAAGGCGTTGTTAGGCTGCCAAAAAACTAGAGTCTCCTGAAATCTCAACACATATTTTTTTCCGACCTTAATCATACTTTCAAGTAATGAGCAGTACACCAATCAAACTTGGATGCCCAAGTTTCGTTCTCCTAGGTTGATGCATTCGTTTGCAGTTACAGTTTGAATTTCTAGGTTTCACTCTGTTTTCTCCTATATTGACAGATGCAGCTAGAACTCTAAATCAAACACGGTTTGTGCTAGCTTCTTGAAACTTGACACAATAAAGTAGTTCTACGTTCTATCTCTAAGGTTTGTTTCCTCTTGATGTAGCCTAATGCAGGGACTGGCGAATAACACTTATATTGAAAGGGGTTGCCAAACTTTCAAAAAACTAGAGTCTCCTGAAATCTCAACATATATTTTTTCATCCAATCTTCATGATACCTTCAAGTAATGATCAGTACACCATTCCCACTTGGATGCCCAAGTTTTGTTCTTCTAGGTTGAAGCATTCGTTTGCAGGAACAGTTTGAAGTTTTAGGTTTCACTGTGTTTTCAACTATGTTGACAGATGCAGTTAGAACTTTAAATCAAACACGGTTTGTGCTAGCTACTTGAAACATGACACAATAAAGAAGTTCTACGTTCTATCCCTAAGGTTTGTTTCCTCTTGATGTACCCTTAAGCAGAGACTGGCGAAAAACACATTCAATGAAAGGCGTTGTTAGGCTGCCAAAAAACTACAGTCTCCTCAAAGATCATCATATATTTTTTCTTCCGACCTTCATGATACTTTCAAGTAATGAGAAGTGCACCAATCAAACTTGGATGCCCAAGTTTTGTTCTCCTAGGTTGAAGCATTCGTTTGCAGGAACAGTTTGAATTTTTAGGTTTCACTCTGTTTTGTCCTATATTGACAGATGCAGTTCGAACTCTAAATCAAACACGGTTTGTGCTAGCTTCTTGAAACTTGACAAAATACTGTAGTTCTACGTTCTATCTCTAAGGTTTGTTTCCTCTTGATGTAGCCTAATGCAGGGACTGGCGAATAACACTTTTATTGAAAGGGGTTGCCAAACTTCCCAAAACTAGAGTCTTCTGAAATCTCAACATATATTTTTTTTATCCAATCTTCATGATACTTTCGAGTAATGATCAGTACACCAATCCCACTTGGATGCTCAAGTTTCATTCTCCTACGTTGAAGCATTCGTTTGCAGTAACAGTTTGAATTTTTAGGTTTCATTCTGCTTTCTCCTATATTGACAAATGTAGTTCAAACTCTAAATCATACACGCTTTGGGCTAGCTTCTTGAAACTTGACACAGTAAAGTAGTTCTACATTCTATCCCTAAGGTTTGTTTCCTCTTGATGTAGCCTTCAGCACAGACTGGCGAATAACACTTTCAATGAAAGGCGTTGTTAGGCTGCCAAAAAACTAGAGTCTCCTGAAATCTCAACACATATTTTTTTCTGACCTTAATGATACTTTCTAGTAATGAGCAGTACACCAATCAAACTTGGATGCCCAAGTTTCGTTCTCCTAGGTTGATGCATTCGTTTGCAGTAACAGTTTGAATTTCTAGGTTTCACTCTGTTTTCTCCTATATTAACAGATGCAGCTAGAACTCTAAATCAAACACGGTTTGTGCTAGCTTCTTGAAACTTGACACAATAAAGTAGTTCTACGTTCTATCTCTAAGGTTTGTTTCCTCTTGATGTAGCCTAATGCAGGGCCTGGCGAATAACACTTATATTGAAAGGGGTTGCCAAACTTTCAAAAAACTAGAGACTCCTGAAATCTCAACATATATTTTTTCATGCAATCTTCATGATACATTCAAGTAATGATCAGTACACCATTCCCACTTGGATGCCCAAGTTTTGTTCTTCTAGGTTGAAGCATTCGTTTGCAGGAACAGTTTGAATTTTTAGGTTTCACTCTGTTTTCTCCTATATTGACAGATGCAGTTAGAACTTTAAATCAAACACGGTTTGTGCTAGCTACTTGAAACATGACACAATAAAGTAGTTCTACGTTCTATCCCTAAGGTTTGTTTCCTCTTGATGTACCCTTAAGCAGAGACTGGCGAATAACACATTCAATGAAAGGCGTTGTTAGGCTGCCAAAAAACTACAGTCTCCTGAAATCTCATCATATATTTTTTCTTCCGACCTTCATCATACTTTCAAGTAATGAGCAGTGCACCAATCAAACTTGGATGCCCAAATTTCGTTCTCCTAGGTTGAAGCATTCGTTTGAAGGAACAGTTTGAATTTTTAGGTTTCACTCTGTTTTGTCCTATATTGACAGATGTAGTTCGAACTCTAAATCAAACAGGGTTTGTGCTAGCTTCTTGAAACTTGACAAAATACTGTAGTTCCACGTTCTATCTCTAAGGTTTGTTTCCTCTTGATGTAGCCTAATGCAGGGACTGGCGAATAACACTTTTATTGAAAGGGGTTGCCAAACTTCCCAAAACTAGAGTCTTCTGAAATCTCAACATATATTTTTGCATCCAATCTTCATGATACTTTCAAGTAATGATCAGTACACCAATCCCACTTGGATGCTCAAGTTTCATTCTCCTACGTTGAAGCATTCGTTTGCAGTAACA
>NW_027515181.1:65373-90599 GCF_048772815.1 Callospermophilus lateralis
ATCCCACTTGGATGCTCAAGTTTCGTTCTCCTAGGTTGAAGCATTTCGTTTGCAGTAACAGTTTGAATTTTTAGGTTTCACTCTGTGTTCTCCTATATTGACAGATGCAGTTCGAACTATATCAAACACGGTTTGTGCTAGCTTCTTGAAACTTGACACAATACATTAGTTCTACGGTCTATCTCTAAGGTTTGTTTCCTCTTGATGTAGCCTAAAGCACAGACTGGCGAATAACACTTATAATGAAAGGAGTTGCCAAACTTCCAAAACACTAGAGTCTCCTGAAATCTCAGTATATATTTTTTCATCCAATCTTCATGATACTTTCAAGTAATGAGCAGTACACCAATCCCACTTGGATGCCCAAGTTTCGTTCTTCTACGTTGAAGCATTCGTTTGCAGTAACAGTTTGAATTTCTAGGTTTCACTCTGTTTTCTCCTATATTGACAGATGCAGTTAGAACTCCAAATCAAACACGGTTTGTGCTAGCTTCTTGAAACTTGACACAATACAGTAGTTCTACGTTCTATCTCTAAGGTTTGTTTCCTCTTGATGTAGCCTAAAGCAGGGAATGGCGAATAACACTCATATTGAAGGGGTTGCCAAACTTCCAAAACACTAGAGTCTCCAGAAATCTCAACATATATTTTTTCATCCAATCTTCATGATACTTTCAAGTAATGATCAGTACACCATTCCCACTTGGATGCTCAAGTTTTGTTCTTTTACATTAAAGCATTCGTTTGCAGGAACAGTTTGAATTTTTAGGTTTCACTCTGTTTTCTCCTATATTGACAGATGCAGTTCGAACTTAAATCAAACACGGTTTGTGCTAGCTACTTGAAACATGACACAATAAAGTAGTTCTACGTTCTATCCCTAAGGTTTGTTTCCTCTTGATGTACCCTTAAGCAGAGACTGGCGAATAACACATTCAATGAAAGGCGTTGTTAGGCTGCCAAAAAACTACAGTCTCCTGAAATCTCATCATATATTTTTTCTTCCGACCTTCATGATACTTTCAAGTAATGAGCAGTGCACCAATCAAACTTGGATGCCCAAGTTTCGTTCTCCTAGGTTGAAGCATTCGTTTGCAGGAACAGTTTGAATTTTAGGTTTCACTCTGTTTTGTCCTATATTGACAAATGCAGTTAGAACTCTAAATCAAACACGGTTTGTGCTAGCTTCTTGAAACTTGACAAAATACTGTAGTTCTACGTTCTATCTCTAAGGTTTGTTTCCTCTTCATGTAGCCTAATGCAGGGACTGGCGAATAACACTTTTATTGAAATGGGTTGCCAAACTTCCCAAAACTAGAGTCTTCTGAAATCTCAACATATATTTTTTTATCCAATCTTCATGATACTTTCGAGTAATGATCAGTACACCAATCCCACTTGGATGCTCAAGTTTCCTTCTCCTACGTTGAAGCATTCGTTTGCAGTAACAGTTTGAATTTTTAGGTTTCATTCTGCTTTCTCCTATATTGACAAATGTAGTTCAAACTCTAAATCATACACGGTTTGGGCTAGCTTCTTGAAACTTGACACAATAAAGTAGTTCTACATTCTATCCCTAAGGTTTGTTTCCTCTTGATGTAGCCTTCAGCACAGACTGGCGAATAACACTTTCAATGAAAGGCGTTGTTAGGCTGCCAAAAAACTAGAGTCTCCTGAAATCTCAACACAAATTTTTTTCCGACCTTAATGATACTTTCTAGTAATGAGCAGTACACCAATCAAACTTGGATGCCCAAGTTTCGATCTCCTAGGTTGATGCATTCGTTTGCAGTAACAGTTTGAATTTCTAGGTTTCACTCTGTTTTCTCCTATATTGACAGATGCAGCTAGAACTCTAAATCAAACACGGTTTGTGCTAGCTTCTTGAAACTTGACACAATAAAGTAGTTCTACGTTCTATCACTAAGGTTTGTTTCCTCTTGATGTAGCCTTAAGCAGAGACTGGCGAATAACACATTCAATGAAAGGCGTTGTTAGGCTGCCAAAAAACTACAGTCTCCTGAAATCTCATCATATATTTTTTCTTCCGACCTTCATGATACTTTCAAGTAATGAGCAGTGCACCAATCAAACTTGGATGCCCAAGTTTCGTTCTCCTAGGTTGAAGCATTCGTGTGCAGGAACAGTTTGAATTTTTAGGTTTCACTCTGTTTTGTCCTATATTGACAGATGCAGTTCGAACTCTAAATCAAACACGGTTTGTGCTAGCTTCTTGAAACTTGACGAAATACTGTAGTTCTACGTTCTATCTCTAAGGTTTGTTTCCTCTTGATGTAGCCTAATGCAGTTACTGGCGAATAACACTTTTATTGAAAGGGGTTGCCAAACTTCCAAAAACTAGAGTCTTCTGAAATCTCAACATATATTTTTGCATCCAATCTTCATGATACTTTCAAGTAATGATCAGTACACCAATCCCACTTGGATGCTAAGTTTCATTCTCCTACGTTGAAGCATTTGTTTGCAGTAACAGTTTGAATTTTTAGGTTTCACTGTTTTCTTCTATATTGACAAATGTAGTTCAAACTCTAAATCATACACGGTTTGGCTAGCCTCTTGAAACTTGACACAATAAAGTAGTTCTACATTCTATCCCTAAGGTTTGTTTCCTCTTGATGTAGCCTTCAGCACAGACTGGCGAATAACACTTTCAATGAAAGGCGTTGTTAGGCTGCCAAAAAACTAGAGTCTCCTGAAATCTCAACACATATTTTTTTCCGACCTTAATGATACTTTCAAGTAATGAGCAGTACACCAATCAAACTTGGATGCCCAAGTTTCGTTCTCCTAGGTTGATGCATTCGTTTGCAGTAACAGTTTGAATTTCTAGGTTTCACTCTGTTTTCTCCTATATTGACAGATGCAGCTAGAACTCTGAATCAAACACGGTTTGTGCTAGCTTCTTGAAACTTGACACAATAAAGTAGTTCTACGTTATATCTCTATGGTTTGTTTCCTCTTGGTGTAGCCTAATGCAGGGACTGGCGAATAACACTTATATTGAAAGGGGTTGCCAAACTTTCAAAAAACTAGAGTCTCCTGAAATCTCAACATATATTTTTTCATCCAATCTTCATAATACATTCAAGTAATGATCAGTACACCATTCCCACTTGGATGCCCAAGATTTGTTCTTCTAGGTTGAAGCATTCGTTTGCAGGAACAGTTTGAATTTTTAGGTTTCACTCTGTTTTCTCCTATATTGACAGATGCAGTTAGAACTTTGAATCAAACACGGTTTGTGCTAGCTACTTGAAACATGACACAATAAAGTAGTTCTACGTTCTATCCCTAAGGTTTGTTTCCTCTTGATGTACCCTTAAGCAGAGACTGGCGAATAACACATTCAATGAAAGGCGTTGTTAGGCTGCCAAAAAACTACAGTCTCCTGAAATCTCATCATATATTTTTTCTTCCGACCTTCATGATACTTTCAAGTAATGAGCAGTGCACCAATCAAACTTGGATGCCCAAGTTTCGTTCTCCTAGGTTGAAGCATTCGTTTGCAGGAACAGTTTGAATTTTAGGTTTCACTCTGTTTTGTCCTATATTGACAAATGCAGTTAGAACTCTAAATCAAACACGGTTTGTGCTAGCTTCTTGAAACTTGACAAAATACTGTAGTTCTACGTTCTATCTCTAAGGTTTGTTGCCTCTTCATGTAGCCTAATGCAGGGACTGGCGAATAACACTTTTATTGAAATGGGTTGCCAAACTTCCCAAAACTAGAGTCTTCTGAAATCTCAACATATATTTTTTTATCCAATCTTCATGATACTTTCGAGTAATGATCAGTACACCAATCCCACTTGGATGCTCAAGTTTCCTTCTCCTACGTTGAAGCATTCGTTTGCAGTAACAGTTTGAATTTTTAGGTTTCATTCTGCTTTCTCCTATATTGACAAATGTAGTTCAAACTCTAAATCATACACGGTTTGGGCTAGCTTCTTGAAACTTGACACAATAAAGTAGTTCTGCATTCTATCCCTAAGGTTTGTTTCCTCTTGATGTAGCCTTCAGCACAGACTGGCGAATAACACTTTCAATGAAAGGCGTTGTTAGGCTGCCAAAAAACTAGAGTCTCCTGAAATCTCAACACATATTTTTTTCCGACCTTAATGGTACTTTCAAGTAATGAGCAGTACACCAATCAAACTTGGATGCCCAAGTTTCGTTCTCCTAGGTTGATGCATTCGTTTGCAGTAACAGTTTGAATTTCTGGGTTTCACTCTGTTTTCTCCTATATTGACAGATGCAGCTAGAACTCTAAATCAAACACGGTTTGTGCTAGCTTCTTGAAACTTGACACAATAAAGTAGTTCTACGTTCTATCTCTAAGGTTTGTTTCCTCTTGATGTAGCCTAATGCAGGGACTGGCGAATAACACTTATATTGAAAGGGGTTGCCAAACTTTCAAAAAACTAGAGTCTCCTGAAATCTCAACATATATTTTTTCATCCAATCTTCATGATACATTCAAGTAATGATCAGTACACCATTCCCACTTGGATGCCCAAGTTTTGTTCTTCTAGGTTGAAGCATTCGTTTGCAGGAACAGTTTGAATTTTTAGGTTTCACTCTGTTTTCTCCTATATTGACAGATGCAGTTAGAACTTTAAATCAAACACGGTTTGTGCTAGCTACTTGAAACATGACACAATAAAGTAGTTCTACGTTCTATCCCTAAGGTTTGTTTCCTCTTGATGTAGCCTTAAGCAGAGACTGGCGAATAACACATTCAATGAAAGGCGTTGTTAGGCTGCCAAAAAACTACAGTCTCCTGAAATCTCATCATATATTTTTTCTTCCGACCTTCATGATACTTTCAAGTAATGAGCAGTGCACCAATCAAACTTGGATGCCCAAGTTTCGTTCTCCTAGGTTGAAGCATTCGTTTGCAGGAACAGTTTGAATTTTTAGGTTTCACTCTGTTTTGTCCTATATTGACAGATGCAGTTCGAACTCTAAATCAAACACGGTTTGTGCTAGCTTCTTGAAACTTGACAAAATACTGTAGTTCTACGTTCTATCTCTAAGGTTTGTTTCCTCTTGATGTAGCCTAATGCAGGGACTGGCGAATAACACTTTTATTGAAAGGGGTTGCCAAACTTCCCAAAACTAGAGTCTTCTGAAATCTCAACATATATTTTTTATCCAATCTTCATGATACTTTCGAGTAATGATCAGTACACCAATCCCACTTGGATGCTGAAGTTTCATTCTCCTACGTTGAAGCATTCGTTTGCAGTAACAGTTTGAATTTTTAGGTTTCATTCTGCTTTCTCCTATATTGACAAATGTAGTTCAAACTCTAAATCATACACGGTTTGGGCTAGCTTCTTGAAACTTGACACAATAAAGTAGTTCTACATTGTATCCCTAAGGTTTGTTTCCTCTTGATGTAGCCTTCAGAACAGACTGTCGAATAACACTTTCAATGAAAGGCGTTGTTAGGCTGCCAAAAAACTAGAGTCTCCTGAAATCTCACACATATTTTTTTCCGACCTTAATCATACTTTCAAGTAATGAGCAGTACACCAATCAAACTTGGATGCCCAAGTTTCGTTCTCCTAGGTTGATGCATTCGTTTGCAGTTACAGTTTGAATTTCTAGGTTTCACTCTGTTTTCTCCTATATTGACAGATGCAGCTAGAACTCTAAATCAAACACGGTTTGTGCTAGCTTCTTGAAACTTGACACAATAAAGTAGTTCTACGTTCTATCTCTAAGGTTTGTTTCCTCTTGATGTAGCCTAATGCAGGGACTGGCGAATAACACTTATATTGAAAGGGATTGCCAAACTTTCAAAAAACTAGAGTCTCCTGAAATCTCAACATATATTTTTTCATCCAATCTTCATGATACATTCAAGTAATGATCAGTACACCATTCCCACTTGGATGCCCAAGTTTTGTTCTTCTAGGTTGAAGCATTCGTTTGCAGGAACAGTTTGAATTTTTAGGTTTCACTCTGTTTTCTCCTATATTGACAGATGCAGTTAGAACTTTAAATCAAACACGGTTTGTGCTAGCTACTTGAAACATGACACAATAAAGTAGTTCTACGTTCTATCCCTAAGGTTTGTTTCCTCTTGATGTACCCTTAAGCAGAGACTGGCGAATAACACATTCAATGAAAGGCGTTGTTAGGCTGCCAAAAAACTACAGTCTCCTGAAATCTCATCATATATTTTTTCTTCCAACCTTCATGATACTTTCAAGTAATGAGCAGTGCACCAATCAAACTTGGATGCCCAAGTTTCGTTCTCCTAGGTTGAAGCATTCGTTTGCAGGAACAGTTTGAATTTTTAGGTTTCACTCTGTTTTGTCCTATATTGACAGATGCAGTTCGAACTCTAAATCAAAGAGGGTTTGTGCTAGATTCTTGAAACTTGACAAAATACTGTAGTTCCACGTTCTATCTCTAAGGTTTGTTTCCTCTTGATGTAGCCTAATGCAGTTACTGGCGAATAACACTTTTATTGAAAGGGGTTGCCAAACGTCCAAAAACTAGAGTCTTCTGAAATCTCAACATATATTTTTGCATCCAATCTTCATGATACTTTCAAGTAATGATCAGTACACCAATCCCACTTGGATGCTCAAGTTTCATTCTCCTACGTTGAAGCATTCGTTTGCAGTAACAGTTTGAATTTTTAGGTTTCACTGTTTTCTTCTATATTGACAAATGTAGTTCAAACTCTAAATCATACACGGTTTGGGCTAGCTTCTTGAAACTTGACACAATAAAGTAGTTCTACATTCTATCCCTAAGGTTTGTTTCCTCTTGATGTAGCCTTCAGCACAGACTGGAGAATAACACTTTCAATGAAAAGCGTTGTTAGGCTGCCAAACAACTAGAGTCTCCTGAAATCTCAACACATATTTTTTTCCGACCTTAATGATACTTTCAAGTAATGAGCAGTACACCAATCAAACTTGGATGCCCATGTTTCGTTCTCCTAGGTTGATGCATTCGTTTGCAGTAACAGTTTGAATTTCTAGGTTTCACTCTGTTTTCTCCTATATTGACAGATGCAGCTAGAACTCTAAATCAAACACGGTTTGTGCTAGCTTCTTGAAACTTGACACAATAAAGTAGTTCTACGTTCTATCTCTAAGGTTTGTTTCCTCTTGATGTAGCCTAATGCAGGGACTGGCGAATAACACTTATATTGAAAGGGGTTGCCAAACTTTCAAAAAACTAGAGTCTCCTGAAAACTCAACATATATTTTTTCATCCAATCTTCATGATACATTCAAGTAATGATCAGTACACCATTCCCACTTGGATGCCCAAATTTTGTTCTTCTAGGTTGAAGCATTCGTTTGCAGGAACAGTTTGAATTTTTAGGTTTCACTCTGTTTTCTCCTATATTGACAGATGCAGTTAGAACTTTAAATCAAACACGGTTTGTGCTAGCTACTTGAAACATGACACAATAAAGTAGTTCTACGTTCTATCCCTAAGGTTTGTTTCCTCTTGATGTACCCTTAAGCAGAGACTGGCGAATAACACATTCAATGAAAGGCGTTGTTAGGCTGCCAAAAAACTACAGTCTCCTGAAATCTCATCATATATTTTTTCTTCCAACCTTCATGATACTTTCAAGTAATGAGCAGTGCACCAATCAAACTTGGATGCCCAAGTTTCGTTCTCCTAGGTTGAAGCATTCGTTTGCAGGAACAGTTTGAATTTTTAGGTTTCACTCTGTTTTGTCCTATATTGACAGATGCAGTTCGAACTCTAAATCAAAGAGGGTTTGTGCTAGATTCTTGAAACTTGACAAAATACTGTAGTTCCACGTTCTATCTCTAAGGTTTGTTTCCTCTTGATGTAGCCTAATGCAGTTACTGGCGAATAACACTTTTATTGAAAGGGGTTGCCAAACGTCCAATAACTAGAGTCTTCTGAAATCTCAACATATATTTTTGCATCCAATCTTCATGATACTTTCAAGTAATGATCAGTACACCAATCCCACTTGGATGCTCAAGTTTCCTTCTCCTACGTTGAAGCATTCGTTTGCAGTAACAGTTTGAATTTTTAGGTTTCACTGTTTTCTTCTATATTGACAAATGTAGTTCAAACTCTAAATCATACACGGTTTGGGCTAGCTTCTTGAAACTTGACACAATAAAGTAGTTCTACATTCTATCCCTAAGGTTTGTTTCCTCTTGATGTAGCCTTCAGCACAGACTGGAGAATAACACTTTCAATGAAAAGCGTTGTTAGGCTGCCAAACAACTAGAGTCTCCTGAAATCTCAACACATATTTTTTTCCGACCTTAATGATACTTTCAAGTAATGAGCAGTACACCAATCAAACTTGGATGCCCATGTTTCGTTCTCCTAGGTTGATGCATTCGTTTGCAGTAACAGTTTGAATTTCTAGGTTTCACTCTGTTTTCTCCTATATTGACAGATGCAGCTAGAACTCTAAATCAAACACGGTTTGTGCTAGCTTCTTGAAACTTGACACAATAAAGTAGTTCTACGTTCTATCTCTAAGGTTTGTTTCCTCTTGATGTAGCCTAATGCAGGGACTGGCGAATAACACTTATATTGAAAGGGGTTGCCAAACTTTCAATAACCTAGAGTCTCCTGAAAACTCAACATATATTTTTTCATCCAATCTTCATGATACATTCAAGTAATGATCAGTACACCATTCCCACTTGGATGCCCAAGTTTTGTTCTTCTAGGTTGAAGCATTCGTTTGCAGGAACAGTTTGAATTTTTAGGTTTCACTCTGTTTTCTCCTATATTGACAGATGCAGTTAGAACTTTAAATCAAACAAGGTTTGTGCTAGCTACTTGAAACATGACACAATAAAGTAGTTCTACGTTCTATCCCTAAGGTTTGTTTCCTCTTGATGTACCCTTAAGCAGAGACTGGCGAATAACACATTCAATGAAAGGCGTTGTTAGGCTGCCAAAAAACTACAGTCTCCTGAAATCTCATCATATATTTTTTCTTCCAACCTTCATGATACTTTCAAGTAATGAGCAGTGCACCAATAAAACTTGGATGCCCAAGTTTCGTTCTCCTAGGTTGAAGCATTCGTTTGCAGGAACAGTTTGAATTTTTAGGTTTCACTCTGTTTTGTCCTATATTGACAGATGCAGTTCGAACTCTAAATCAAAGAGGGTTTGTGCTAGATTCTTGAAACTTGACAAAATACTGTAGTTCCACGTTCTATCTCTAAGGTTTGTTTCCTCTTGATGTAGCCTAATGCAGTTACTGGCGAATAACACTTTTATTGAAAGGGGTTGCCAAACGTCCAAAAACTAGAGTCTTCTGAAATCTCAACATATATTTTTGCATCCAATCTTCATGATACTTTCAAGTAATGATCAGTACACCAATCCCACTTGGATGCTCAAGTTTCATTCTCCTACGTTGAAGCATTCGTTTGCAGTAACAGTTTGAATTTTTAGGTTTCACTGTTTTCTTCTATATTGACAAATGTAGTTCAAACTCTAAATCATACACGGTTTGGGCTAGCTTCTTGAAACTTGACACAATAAAGTAGTTCTACATTCTATCCCTAAGGTTTGTTTCCTCTTGATGTAGCCTTCAGCACAGACTGGAGAATAACACTTTCAATGAAAAGCGTTGTTAGGCTGCCAAACAACTAGAGTCTCCTGAAATCTCAACACATATTTTTTTCCGACCTTAATGATACTTTCAAGTAATGAGCAGTACACCAATCAAACTTGGATGCCCAAGTTTCGTTCTCCTAGGTTGATGCATTCGTTTGCAGTAACAGTTTGAATTTCTAGGTTTCACTCTGTTTTCTCCTATATTGACAGATGCAGCTAGAACTCTAAATCAAACACGGTTTGTGCTAGCTTCTTGAAACTTGACACAATAAAGTAGTTCTACGTTCTATCTCTAAGGTTTGTTTCCTCTTGATGTAGCCTAATGCAGGGACTGGCGAATAACACTTATATTGAAAGGGGTTGCCAGACTTTCAAAAAACTAGAGTCTCCTGATATCTCAACATATATTTTTTCATCCAATCTTCATGATACATTCAAGTAATGATCAGTACACCATTCCCACTTGGATGCCCAAGTTTTGTTCTTCTAGGTTGAAGCATTCGTTTGCAGGAACAGTTTGAAGTTTTAGGTTTCACTCTGTTTTCTCCTATATTGACAGATGCAGTTAGAACTTTAAATCAAACACGGTTTGTGCTAGCTACTTGAAACATGACACAATAAAGTAGTTCTACGTTCTATCCCTAAGGTTTGTTTCCTCTTGATGTAGCCTTAAGCAGAGACTGGCGAATAACACATTCAATGAATGGCGTTGTTAGGCTGCCAAAAAACTACAGTCTCCTGAAATCTCATCATATATTTTTTCTTCCGACCTTCATGATACTTTCAAGTAATGAGCAGTGCACCAATCAAACTTGGATGCCCAAGTTTCGTTCTCCTAGGTTGAAGCATTCGTTTGCAGGAACAGTTTGAATTTTTAGGTTTCACTCTGTTTTGTCCTATATTGACAGATGCAGTTCGAACTCTAAATCAAACACGGTTTGTGCTAGCTTCTTGAAACTTGACAAAATACTGTAGTTCTACGTTCTATCTCTAAGGTTTGTTTCCTCTTGATGTAGCCTAATGCAGGGACTGGCGAATAACACTTTTATTGAAAGGGGTTGCCAAACTTCCCAAAACTAGAGTCTTCTGAAATCTCAACATATATTTTTTTATCCAATCGTCAGATACTTTCGAGTAATGATCAGTACACCAATCCCACTTGGATGCTCAAGTTTCATTCTCCTACGTTGAAGCATTCGTTTGCAGTAACAGTTTTAATTTTTAGGTTTCACTGTTTTCTTCTATATTGACAAATGTAGTTCAAACTCTAAATCATACACGGTTTGGGCTAGCTTCTTGAAACTTGACACAATAAAGTAGTTCTACATTCTATCCCTAAGGTTTGTTTCCTCTTGATGTAGCTTCAGCACAGACATTCGAATAACACTTTCAATGAAAGGCGTTGTTAGGCTGCCAAAAAACTAGAGTCTCCTGAAATCTCAACACATATCTTTTTCCAACCATAATGATACTTTCAAGTAATGAGCAGTACACCAATCAAACTTGGATGCCCAAGTTTCGTTCTCCTAGGTTGATGCATTCGTTTGCAGTAACAGTTTGAATTTCTAGGTTTCACTCTGTTTTCTCCTATATTGACAGATGCAGCTAGAACTCTAAATCAAACACGGTTTGTGCTAGCTTCTTGAAACTTGACACAATAAAGTAGTTCTACGTTCTATCTCTAAAGTTTGTTTCCTCTTGATGTAGCCTAATGCAGGGACTGGCGAATAACACTTATATTGAAAGGGGTTGCCAAACTTTCAAAAAACTAGAGTCTCCTGAAATCTCAACATATATTTTTTCATCCAATCTTCATGATACATTCAAGTAATGATCAGTACACCATTCCCACTTGGATGCCCAAGTTTTGTTCTTCTAGGTTGAAGCATTCGTTTGCAGGAACAGTTTGAATTTTTAGGTTTCACTCTGTTTTCTCCTATATTGACAGATGCAGTTAGAACTTTAAATCAAACACGGTTTGTGCTAGCTACTTGAAACATGACACAATAAAGTAGTTCTACGTTCTATCCCTAAGGTTTGTTTCCTCTTGATGTAGCCTTAAGCAGAGACTGGCGAATAACACATTCAATGAAAGGCGTTGTTAGGCTGCCAAAAAACTACAGTCTCCTGAAATCTCATCATATATTTTTTCTTCCGACCTTCATGATACTTTCAAGTAATGAGCAGTGCACCAATCAAACTTGGATGCCCAAGTTTCGTTCTCCTAGGTTGAGGCATTCGTTTGCAGGAACAGTTTGAATTTTTAGGTTTCACTCTGTTTTATCCTATATTGACAGATGCAGTTCGAACTCTAAATCAAACACGGTTTGTGCTAGCTTCTTGAAACTTGACAAAATACTGTAGTTCTACGTTCTATCTCTAAGGTTTGTTTCCTCTTGATGTAGCCTAATACAGGGACTGGCGAATAACACTTTTATTGAAAGGGGTTGCCAAACTTCCCAAAACTAGAGTCTTCTGAAATCTCAACATATATTTTTTTATCCAATCTTCATTATACTTTCGAGTAATGATCAGTACACCAATCTCACTTGGATGCTAAGTTTCATTCTCCTACGTTGAAGCATTCGTTTGCAGTAACTGTTTGAATTTTTAGGTTTCATTCTGCTTTCTCCTATATTGACAAATGTAGTTCAAACTCTAAATCATACACGGTTTGGGCTAGCTTCTTGAAACTTGACACAATAAAGTAGTTCTACATTCTATCCCTAAGGTTTGTTTCCTCTTGATGTAGCCTTCAGCACAGACTGGCGAATAACACTTTCAATGAAAGGCGTTGTTAGGCTGCCAAAAAACTAGAGTCTCCTGAAATCTCAACACATATTTTTTTCCGACCTTAATGATACTTTCAAGTAATGAGCAGTACACCAATCAAACTTGGATGCCCAAGTTTCGTTCTCCTAGGTTGATGCATTCGTTTGCAGTAACAGTTTGAATTTCTAGGTTTCACTCTGTTTTCTCCTATATTGACAGATGCAGCTAGAACTCTAAATCAAACACGGTTTGTGCTAGCTTCTTGAAACTTGACACAATAAAGTAGTTCTACGTTCTATCTCTAAGGTTTGTTTCCTCTTGATGTAGCCTAATGCAGGGACTGGCGAATAACACTTATATTGAAAGGGGTTGCCAAACTTTCAAAAAACTAGAGTCTCCTGAAATCTCAACATATATTTTTTCATCCAATCTTCATGATACATTCAAGTAATGATCAGTACACCATTCCCACTTGGATGCCCAAATTTTGTTCTTCTAGGTTGAAGCATTCATTTGCAGGAACAGTTTGAATTTTTAGGTTTCACTCTGTTTTCTCCTATATTGACAGATGCAGTTAGAACTTTAAATCAAACACGGTTTGTGCTAGCTACTTGAAACATGACACAATAAAGTAGTTCTACGTTCTATCCCTAAGGTTTGTTTCCTCTTGATGTACCCTTAAGCAGAGACTGGCGAATAACACATTCAATGAAAGGCGTTGTTAGGCTGCCAAAAAACTACAGTCTCCTGAAATCTCATCATATATTTTTTCTTCCGACCTTCATGATACTTTCAAGTAATGAGCAGTGCACCAATCAAACTTGGATGCCCAAGTTTCGTTCTCCTAGGTTGAAGCATTCGTTTGCAGGAACAGTTTGAATTTTTAGGTTTCACTCTGTTTTGTCCTATATTGACAGATGCAGTTCGAACTCTAAATCAAACACGGTTTGTGCTAGCTTCTTGAAACTTGACAAAATACTGTAGTTCTACCTTCTATCTCTAAGGTTTGTTTCCTCTTGATGTAGCCTAATGCAGGGACTGGAGAATAACACTTTTATTGAAAGGGGTTGCCAAACTTCCAAAAACTAGTCTTCTGAAATCTCCACATATATTTTTGCATCCAAACTTCATGATACTTTCAAGTAATGATCAGTACACCAATCCCACTTGGATGCTCAAGTTTCATTCTCCTACGTTGAAGCATTCGTTTGCAGTAACAGTTTGAATTTTTACGTTTCACTGTTTTCTTCTATATTGACAAATGTAGTTCAAACTCTAAATCATACACGGTTTGGGCTAGCTTCTTGAAACTTGACACAATAAAGTAGTTCTACATTCTATCCCTAAGGTTTGTTTCCTCTTGATGTAGACTTCAGCACAGACTGGCGAATAACACTTTCAATGAAAGGCATTGTTAGGCTGCCAAAAAACTAGAGTCTCCTGAAATCTCAACACATATTTTTTTTCCGACCTTAATGATATTTTCAAGTAATGAGCAGTACACCAATCAAACTTGGATGCCCATGTTTCGTTCTCCTAGCTTGATGCATTCGTTTGCAGTAACAGTTTGAATTTCTAGGTTTCACTCTGTTTTCTCCTATATTGACAGATGCAGCTAGAACTCTAAATCAAACACGGTTTGTGCTAGCTTCTTGAAACTTGACACAATAAAGCAGTTCTACGTTCTATCTCTAAGGTTTGTTTCCTCTTGATGTAGCCTAATGCAGGGACTGGCGAATAACACTTATATTGAAAGGGGTTGCCAAACTTTCAAAAAACTAGAGTCTCCTGAAATCTCAACATATATTTTTTCATCCAATCTTCATGATACATTCAAGTAATGATCAGTTCACCATTCCCACTTGGATGCCCAAGTTTTGTTCTTCTAGGTTGAAGCATTCGTTTGCAGGAACAGTTTGAAGTTTTAGGTTTCACTCTGTTTTCTCCTATATTGACAGATGCAGTTAGAACTTTAAATCAAACACGGTTTGTGCTAGCTACTTGAAACATGACACAATAAAGTAGTTCTACGTTCTATCCCTAAGGTTTGTTTCCTCTTGATGTAGCCTTAAGCAGAGACTGGCGAATAACACATTCAATGAATGGCGTTGTTAGGCTGCCAAAAAACTACAGTCTCCTGAAATCTCATCATATATTTTTTCTTCCGACCTTCATGATACTTTCAAGTAATGAGCAGTGCACCAATCAAACTTGGATGCCCAAGTATCGTTCTCCTAGGTTGAAGCATTCGTTTGCAGGAACAGTTTGAATTTTTAGGTTTCACTCTGTTTTGTCCTTATTGACAGATGCAGTTCGAACTCTAAATCAAACACGGTTTGTGCTAGCTTCTTGAAACTTGACAAAATACTGTAGTTCTACGTTCTATCTCTAAGGTTTGTTTCCTCTTGATGTAGCCTAATGCAGGGACTGGCGAATAACACTTTTATTGAAAGGGGTTTCCAAACTTCCCAAAACTAGAGTCTTCTGAAATCTCAACATATATTTTTTTATCCAATCTTCAGATACTTTCGAGTAATGATCAGTACACCAATCCCACTTGGATGCTCAAGTTTCATTCTCCTACGTTGAAGCATTCGTTTGCAGTAACAGTTTTAATTTTTAGGTTTCACTGTTTTCTTCTATATTGACAAATGTAGTTCAAACTCTAAATCATACACGGTTTGGGCTAGCTTCTTGAAACTTGACACAATAAAGTAGTTCTACATTCTATCCCTAAGGTTTGTTTCCTCTTGATGTAGCTTCAGCACAGACATTCGAATAACACTTTCAATGAAAGGCGTTGTTAGGCTGCCAAAAAACTAGAGTCTCCTGAAATCTCAACACATATCTTTTTCCGACCTTAATGATACTTTCAAGTAATGAGCAGTACACCAATCAAACTTGGATGCCCAAGTTTCGTTCTCCTAGGTTGATGCATTCATTTGCAGTAACAGTTTGAATTTCTAGGTTTCACTCTGTTTTCTCCTATATTGATAGATGCAGCTAGAACTCTAAATCAAACACGGTTTGTGCTAGCTTCTTGAAACTTGACACAATAATGTAGATCTACGTTCTATCTCTAAAGTTTGTTTCCTCTTGATGTAGCCTAATGCAGGGACTGGCGAATAACACTTATATTGAAAGGGGTTGCCAAACTTTCAAAAAACTAGAGTCTCCTGAAATCTCAACATATATTTTTTCATCCAATCTTCATGATACATTCAAGTAATGATCAGTACACCATTCCCACTTGGATGCCCAAGATTTGTTCTTCTAGGTTGAAGCATTCGTTTGCAGGAACAGTTTGAATTTTTAGGTTTCACTCTGTTTTCTCCTATATTGACAGATGCAGTTAGAACTTTAAATCAAACACGGTTTGTGCTAGCTACTTGAAACATGACACAATAAAGTAGTTCTACGTTCTATCCCTAAGGTTTGTTTCCTCTTGATGTAGCCTTAAGCAGAGACTGGCGAATAACACATTCAATGAAAGGCGTTGTTAGGCTGCCAAAAAACTACAGTCTCCTGAAATCTCATCATATATTTTTTCTTCCGACCTTCATGATACTTTCAAGTAATGAGCAGTGCACCAATCAAACTTGGATGCCCAAGTTTCGTTCTCCTAGGTTGAAGCATTCGTTTGCAGGAACAGTTTGAATTTTTAGGTTTCACTCTGTTTTGTCCTATATTGACAGATGCAGTTCGAACTCTAAATCAAACACGGTTTGTGCTAGCTTCTTGAAACTTGACAAAATACTGTAGTTCTACGTTCTATCTCCAAGGTTTGTTTCCTCTTGATGTAGCCTAATGCAGGGACTGGCGAATAACACTTTTATTGAAAGGGGTTGCCAAACTTCCAAAAACTAGAGTCTTCTGAAATCTCAACATATACTTTTTTTATCCAATCTTCATGATACTTTCGAGTAATGATCAGTACACCAATCCCACTTGGATGCTCAAGTTTCATTCTCCTACGTTGAAGCATTCGTTTGCAGTAACTGTTTGAATTTTTAGGTTTCATTCTGCTTTCTCCTATATTGACAAATGTAGTTCAAACTCTAAATCATACACGGTTTGGGCTAGCTTCTTGAAACTTGACACAATAATGTAGTTCTACATTCTATCCCTAAGGTTTGTTTCCTCTTGATGTAGCCTTCAGCACAGACTTTCGAATAACACTTTCAATGAAAGGCGTTGTTAGGCTGCCAAAAAACGAGAGTCTCCTGAAATCTCAACACATATCTTTTTCCGACCTTAATGATACTTTCAAGTAATGAGCAGTACACCAATCAAACTTGGATGCCCAAGTTTCGTTCTCCTAGGTTGATGCATTCGTTTGCAGTAACAGTTTGAATTTCTAGGTTTCACTCTGTTTTCTCCTATATTGACAGATGCAGCTAGAACTCTAAATCAAACACGGTTTGTGCTAGCTTCTTGAAACTTGACACAATAAAGTAGTTCTACGTTCTATCTCTAAGTTTTGTTTCCTCTTGATGTAGCCTAATGCAGGGACTGGCGAATAACACTTATATTGAAAGGGGTTGCCAAACTTTCAAAAAACTAGAGTCTCCTGAAATCTCAACATATATTTTTTCATCCAATCTTCATGATACATTCAAGTAATGATCAGTACACCATTCCCACTTGGATGCCCAAGTTTTGTTCTTCTAGGTTGAAGCATTCGTTTGCAGGAACAGTTTGAATTTTTAGGTTTCACTCTGTTTTCTCCTATATTGACAGATGCATTTAGAACTTTAAATCAAACACGGTTTGTGCTAGCTACTTGAAACATGACACAATAAAGTAGTTCTACGTTCTATCCCTAAGGTTTGTTTCCTCTTGATGTACCCTTAAGCAGAGACTGGCGAATAACACATTCAATG
The DNA here is from genome assembly GCF_048772815.1 of Callospermophilus lateralis. Classification (NCBI taxonomy): domain Eukaryota; kingdom Metazoa; phylum Chordata; class Mammalia; order Rodentia; family Sciuridae; genus Callospermophilus; species Callospermophilus lateralis. The sequence goes on from NW_027515181.1 coordinate 82,656, forward strand.
AAAGGCGTTGTTAGGCTGCCAAAAAACTACAGTCTCCTGAAATCTCATCATATATTTTTTCTTCCGACCTTCATGATACTTTCAAGTAATGAGCAGTGCACCAATCAAACTTGGATGCCCAAGTTTCGTTCTCCTAGGTTGAAGCATTCGTTTGCAGGAACAGTTTGAATTTTTAGGTTTCACTCTGTTTTGTCCTATATTGACAGATGCAGTTCGAACTCTAAATCAAACACGGTTTGTGCTAGCTTCTTGAAACTTGACAAAATACTGTAGTTCTACCTTCTATCTCTAAGGTTTGTTTCCTCGTGATGTAGCCTAATGCAGGGACTGGAGAATAACACTTTTATTGAAAGGGGTTGCCAAACTTCCCAAAACTAGAGTCTTCTGAAATCTCAACATATATTTTTTTATCCAATCGTCAGATACTTTCGAGTAATGATCAGTACACCAATCCCACTTGGATGCTCAAGTTTCATTCTCCTACGTTGAAGCATTCGTTTGCAGTAACAGTTTGAATTTTTAGGTTTCACTGTTTTCTTCTATATTGACAAATGTAGTTCAAACTCTAAATCATACACGGTTTGGGCTAGCTTCTTGAAACTTGACACAATAAAGTAGTTCTACATTCTATCCCTAAGGTTTGTTTCCTCTTGATGTAGCCTTCAGCACAGACTGGCGAATAACACTTTCAATGAAAGGCGTTGTTAGGCTGCCAAAAAACTAGAGTCTCCTGAAATCTCAACACATATTTTTTTCCAACCATAATGATACTTTCAAGTAATGAGCAGTACACCAATCAAACTTGGATGCCCAAGTTTCGTTCTCCTAGGTTGATGCATTCGTTTGCAGTTACAGTTTGAATTTCTAGGTTTCACTCTGTTTTCTCCTATATTGACAGATGCAGCTAGAACTCTAAATCAAACACGGTTTGTGCTAGCTTCTTGAAACTTGACACAATAAAGTAGTTCTACGTTCTATCTCTGTGGTTTGTTTCCTCTTGATGTAGCCTAATGCAGGGACTGGCGAATAACACTTATATTGAATGGGGTTGCCAAACTTTCAAAAAACTAGAGTCTCCTGAAATCTCAACATATATTTTTTCATATAATCTTCATAATACATTCAAGTAACGATCAGTACACCATTCCTTCTTGGATGCCCAAGTTTTGTTCTTCTAGGTTGAAGCATTCGTTTTCAGGAACAGTTTGAATTTTTAGGTTTCACTCTGTTTTCTCCTATATTGACAGATGCAGTTAGAACTTTAAATCAAACACGGTTTGTGCTAGCTACTTGAAACATGACACAATAAAGTAGTTCTACGTTCTATCCCTAAGGTTTGTTTCCTCTTGATGTACCCTTAAGCAGAGACTGGCGAATAACACATTCAATGAAAGGCGTTGTTATACTGCCAAAAAACTACAGTCTCCTGAAATCTCATCATATATTTTTTCTTCCGACCTTCATGATACTTTCAAGTAATGAGCAGTGCACCAATCAAACTTGGATGCCCAAGTTTCGTTCTCCTAGGTTGAAGCATTTGTTTTGGCAGGAACAGTTGAATTTTAGGTTTCACTCTGTTTTGTCCTATATTGACAGTTGCAGTTCGAACTCTAAATCTAACACGGTTTGTGCTAGCTTCTTGAAACTTGACAAAAAACTGTAGTTCTACGTTCTATCTCTAAGGTTTGTTTCCTCTTGATGTAGCCTAATACAGGGACTGGCGAATAACACTTTTATTGAAAGGGGTTGCCAAACTTCCCAAAACTAGAGGCTTCTGAAATCTCAACATATATTTTTTTATCCAATCTTCATGATACTTTCGAGTAATGATCAGTACAGCAATCCCACTTGGATGCTCAAGTTTCATTCTCCTACGTTGAAGCATTCGTTTGCAGTAACAGTTTGAATTTTTAGGTTTCATTCTGCTTTCTCCTATATTGAAAAATGTAGTTCAAACTCTAAATCATACACGGTTTGGGCTAGCTTCTTGAAACTTGACACAATAAAGTAGTTCTACATTCTATCCCTAAGGTTTGTTTCCTCTTGATGTAGCCTTCAGCACAGACTGGCGAATAACACTTTCAATGAAAGCGTTGTTAGGCTGCCAAAAAACTAGAGTCTCCTGAAATCTAAACACATATTTTTTCGACCTTAATGATACTTTCAAGTAATGAGCAGTACACCAACAAACTTGGATGCCCAAGTTTCGTTCTCCTAGGTTGATGCATTCGTTTGCAGTAACAGTTTGAATTTCTAGGTTTCACTCTGTTTCTCCTATATTGACAGATGCAGCTAGAACTCTAAATCAAACACGGTTTGTGCTAGCTTCTTGAAACTTGACACAATAAAGAGTTCTACGTTCTATCTCTAAGGTTTGTTTCCTCTTGATGTAGCCTAATGCAGGGACTGGCGAATAACACTTATATTGAAAGGGGTTGCCAAACTTTCAAAAAACTAGAGTCTCTGAAATCTCAACATATATTTTTTCATCCAATCTTCATGATACATTCAAGTAATGATCAGTACACCATTCCCACTTGGATGCCCAAATTTTGTTCTTCTAGGTTGAAGCATTCATTTGCAGGAACAGTTTGAAATTTTAGGTTTCACTCTGTTTTCTCCTATATTGACAGATGCAGTTAGAACTTTAAATCAAACACGGTTTGTGCTAGCTACTTGAAACATGACACAATAAAGTAGTTCTACGTTCTATCCCTAAGGTTTGTTTCCTCTTGATGTACCCTTAAGCAGAGACTGGCGAATAACACTTTCAATGAAAGGCGTTGTTAGGCTGCCAAAAAACTACAGTCTCCTGAAATCTCATCATATATTTTTTCTTCCGACCTTCATGATACTTTCAAGTAATGAGCAGTGCACCAATCAAACTTGGATGCCCAAGTTTCGTTCTCCTAGGTTGAAGCATTCGTTTGCAGGAACAGTTTGAATTTTTAGGTTTCACTCTGTTTTGTCCTATATTGACAGATGCAGTTCGAACTCTAAATCAAACACGGTTTGTGCTAGCTTCTTGAAACTTGACAAAATACTGTAGTTCTACCTTCTATCTCTAAGGTTTGTTTCCTCTTGATGTAGCCTAATGCAGGGACTGGAGAATAACACTTTTATTGAAAGGGGTTGCCAAACTTCCAAAAACTAGTCTTCTGAAATCTCCACATATATTTTTGCATCCAATCTTCATGATACTTTCAAGTAATGAGCAGTACACCAATCCCACTTGGATGCTCAAGTTTCATTCTCCTACGTTGAAGCATTCGTTTGCAGTAACAGTTTGAATTTTTACGTTTCACTGTTTTCTTCTATATTGACAAATGTAGTTCAAACTCTAAATCATACACGGTTTGGGCTAGCTTCTTGAAACTTGACACAATAAAGTAGTTCTACATTCTATCCCTAAGGTTTGTTTCCTCTTGATGTAGACTTCAGCACAGACTGGCGAATAACACTTTCAATGAAAGGCATTGTTAGGCTGCCAAAAAACTAGAGTCTCCTGAAATCTCAACACATATTTTTTTTCCGACCTTAATGATATTTTCAAGTAATGAGCAGTACACCAATCAAACTTGGATGCCCATGTTTCGTTCTCCTAGCTTGATGCATTCGTTTGCAGTAACAGTTTGAATTTCTAGGTTTCACTCTGTTTTCTCCTATATTGACAGATGCAGCTAGAACTCTAAATCAAACACGGTTTGTGCTAGCTTCTTGAAACTTGACACAATAAAGCAGTTCTACGTTCTATCTCTAAGGTTTGTTTCCTCTTGATGTAGCCTAATGCAGGGACTGGCGAATAACACTTATATTGAAAGGGGTTGCCAAACTTTCAAAAAACTAGAGTCTCCTGAAATCTCAACATATATTTTTTCATCCAATCTTCATGATACATTCAAGTAATGATCAGTTCACCATTCCCACTTGGATGCCCAAGTTTTGTTCTTCTAGGTTGAAGCATTCGTTTGCAGGAACAGTTTGAAGTTTTAGGTTTCACTCTGTTTTCTCCTATATTGACAGATGCAGTTAGAACTTTAAATCAAACACGGTTTGTGCTAGCTACTTGAAACATGACACAATAAAGTAGTTCTACGTTCTATCCCTAAGGTTTGTTTCCTCTTGATGTAGCCTTAAGCAGAGACTGGCGAATAACACATTCAATGAATGGCGTTGTTAGGCTGCCAAAAAACTACAGTCTCCTGAAATCTCATCATATATTTTTTCTTCCGACCTTCATGATACTTTCAAGTAATGAGCAGTGCACCAAATCAAACTTGGATGCCCAAGTTTCGTTCTCCTAGGTTGAAGCATTCGTTTGCAGGAACAGTTTGAATTTTTAGGTTTCACTCTGTTTTGTCCTTATTGACAGATGCAGTTCGAACTCTAAATCAAACACGGTTTGTGCTAGCTTCTTGAAACTTGACAAAGTACTGTAGTTCTACGTTCTATCTCTAAGGTTTGTTTCCTCTTGATGTAGCCTAATGCAGGGACTGGCGAATAACACTTTTATTGAAAGGGGTTTCCAAACTTCCCAAAACTAGAGTCTTCTGAAATCTCAACATATATTTTTTTATCCAATCTTCAGATACTTTCGAGTAATGATCAGTACACCAATCCCACTTGGATGCTCAAGTTTCATTCTCCTACGTTGAAGCATTCGTTTGCAGTAACAGTTTTAATTTTTAGGTTTCACTGTTTGCTTCTATATTGACAAATGTAGTTCAAACTCTAAATCATACACGGTTTGGGCTAGCTTCTTGAAACTTGACACAATAAAGTAGTTCTACATTCTATCCCTAAGGTTGTTTCCTCTTGATGTAGCTTCAGCACAGACATTCGAATAACACTTTCAATGAAAGGCGTTGTTAGGCTGCCAAAAAACTAGAGTCTCCTGAAATCTCAACACATATCTTTTTCCGACCTTAATGATACTTTCAAGTAATGAGCAGTACACCAATCAAACTTGGATGCCCAAGTTTCGTTCTCCTAGGTTGATGCATTCGTTTGCAGTAACAGTTTGAATTTCTAGGTTTCACTCTGTTTTCTCCTATATTGACAGATGCAGCTAGAACTCTAAATCAAACACGGTTTGTGCTAGCTTCTTGAAACTTGACACAATAATGTAGATCTACGTTCTATCTCTAAAGTTTGTTTCCTCTTGATGTAGCCTAATGCAGGGACTGGCGAATAACACTTATATTGAAAGGGGTTGCCAAACTTTCAAAAAACTAGAGTCTCCTGAAATCTCAACATATATTTTTTCATCCAATCTTCATGATACATTCAAGTAATGATCAGTACACCATTCCCACTTGGATGCCCAAGATTTGTTCTTCTAGGTTGAAGCATTCGTTTGCAGGAACAGTTTGAATTTTTAGGTTTCACTCTGTTTTCTCCTATATTGACAGATGCAGTTAGAACTTTAAATCAAACACGGTTTGTGCTAGCTACTTGAAACATGACACAATAAAGTAGTTCTACGTTCTATCCCTAAGGTTTGTTTCCTCTTGATGTAGCCTTAAGCAGAGACTGGCGAATAACACATTCAATGAAAGGCGTTGTTAGGCTGCCAAAAAACTACAGTCTCCTGAAATCTCATCATATATTTTTTCTTCCGACCTTCATGATACTTTCAAGTAATGAGCAGTGCACCAATCAAACTTGATGCCCAAGTTTCGTTCTCCTAGGTTGAAGCATTCGTTTGCAGGAACAGTTTGAATTTTTAGGTTTCACTCTGTTTTGTCCTATATTGACAGATGCAGTTCGAACTCTAAATCAAACACGGTTTGTGCTAGCTTCTTGAAACTTGACAAAATACTGTAGTTCTACGTTCTATCTCCAAGGTTTGTTTCCTCTTGATGTAGCCTAATGCAGGGACTGGCGAATAACACTTTTATTGAAAGGGGTTGCCAAACTTCCAAAAACTAGAGTCTTCTGAAATCTCAACATATACTTTTTTTATCCAATCTTCATGATACTTTCGAGTAATGATCAGTACACCAATCCCACTTGGATGCTCAAGTTTCATTCTCCTACGTTGAAGCATTCGTTTGCAGTAACTGTTTGAATTTTTAGGTTTCATTCTGCTTTCTCCTATATTGACAAATGTAGTTCAAACTCTAAATCATACACGGTTTGGCTAGCTTCTTGAACTTGACACATAATGTAGTTCTACATTCTATCCCTAAGGTTTGTTTCTTCTTGATGTAGCCTTCAGCACAGACTTTCGAATAACACTTTCAATGAAAGGCGTTGTTAGGCTGCCAAAAAACGAGAGTCTCCTGAATCTCAACACATATCTTTTTCCGACCTTAATGATACTTTCAAGTAATGAGCAGTACACCAATCAAACTTGGATGCCCAAGTTTCGTTCTCCTAGGTTGATGCATTCGTTTGCAGTAACAGTTTGAATTTCTAGGTTTCACTCTGTTTTCTCCTATATTGACAGATGCAGCTAGAACTCTAAATCAAACACGGTTTGTGCTAGCTTCTTGAAACTTGACACAATAAAGTAGTTCTACGTTCTATCTCTAAGGTTTGTTTCCTCTTGATGTAGCCTAATGCAGGGACTGGCGAATAACACTTATATGGAAAGGGTTGCCAAAGTTTCAAAAAACTAGAGTCTCCTGAAATCTCAACATATATTTTTTCATCCAATCTTCATGATACATTCAAGTAATGATCAGTACACCATTCCACTTGGATGCCCAAGTTTTGTTCTTCTAGGTTGAAGCATTCGTTTGCAGGAACAGTTTGAATTTTTAGGTTTCACTCTGTTTTCTCCTATATTGACAGATGCATTTAGAACTTTAAATCAAACACGGTTTGTGCTAGCTACTTGAAACATGACACAATAAAGTAGTTCTACGTTCTATCCCTAAGGTTTGTTTCCTCTTGATGTACCCTTAAGCAGAGACTGGCGAATAACACATTCAATGAAAGGCGTTGTTAGGCTGCCAAAAAACTACAGTCTCCTGAAATCTCCTCATATATTTTTTCTTCCGACCTTCATGATACTTTCAAGTAATGAGCAGTGCACCAATCAACTTGGATGCCCAAGTTTCGTTCTCCTAGGTTGAAGCATTCGTTTGCAGAACAGTTTGAATTTTTAGGTTTCACTCTGTTTTGTCCTATATTGACAGATGCAGTTCGAACTCTAAATCAAACACGGTTTGTGCTAGCTTCTTGAAACTTGACAAAATACTGTAGTTCTACCTTCTATCTCTAAGGTTTGTTTCCTCGTGATGTAGCCTAATGCAGGGACTGGAGAATAACACTTTTATTGAAAGGGGTTGCCAAATTTCCAAAAACTAGTCTTCTGAAATCTCCACATATATTTTTGCATCCAATCTTCATGATACTTTCAAGTAATGATCAGTACACCAATCCCACTTGGATGCTCAAGTTTCATTCTCCTACGTTGAAGCATTCGTTTGCAGTAACAGTTTGAATTTTTAGGTTTCACTGTTTTCTCTTATATTGACAAATGTAGTTCAAACTCTAAATTCATACACGGTTTGGGCTAGCTTCTTGAAACTTGACACAATAAAGTAGTTCTACATTCTATCCCTAAGGTTTGTTTCCTCTTGATGTAGCCTTCAGCACAGACTGGCGAATAACACTTTCAATGAAAGGCGTTGTTAGGCTGCCAAAAAACTAGAGTCTCCTGAAATCTCAACACATATTTTTTCCGACCTTAATCATACTTTCAAGTAATGAGCAGTACACCAATCAAACTTGGATGCCCAATTTTCGTTCTCCTAGGTTGATGCATTCGTTTGCAGTTACAGTTTGAATTTCTAGGTTTCCACTCTGTTTTCTCCTATATTGACAGATGCAGCTAGAACTCTAAATCAAACACGGTTTGTGCTAGCTTCTTGAAACTTGACACAATAAAGTAGTTCTACGTTCTATCTCTGTGGTTTGTTTCCTCTTGATGTA
>NW_027515182.1:0-90338 GCF_048772815.1 Callospermophilus lateralis
GGGAAGGTGCCTCCCTTAGGACTGCAAACCCCATGCATTGCAGCACTTCTGCACCTGACACTGTGGGCATAGTGACCTCTTTTGCCCGCATCCTGCTTCTGATGAAGTGGACGAAGGGGGACAGCTGAGGCTAAACTGTGGCTGTACACAATGACAAACGAGTTGACAGCACCCTGAAAGAAAGGCACGGACCTAAGGCGATAGAGAAGCATTAGTGTGGAAACCCACCTGCGTGCAATGGCAGCAAGACCGGCAGAGTGCAAGGGCTTTCCAACACTAAGAGAATAACGAGGGAAAGACATGCCGATCCCAGTGCAATGTTATAATAACTTGGGGTGCAACGACCATGTCAAAGATTTACTGTTTAAGCTGCGCAAGCCAGACTTGAGGTGAATTGCCATTTTCTAAAGCTGCAAGAGCTTGGATGATCATAGCCTTATCGTGAGCATGTGGGCCTTGAGGCGACAGAGAAACCACAAACAGAGAAACATACCGAAGCAACACATTGCACCAAAAATGCCTACCCCCACCCACTCTTTAAAAAAGGAAAAGGCAGAAGATATCCAATCGGTGAATTGACCCAAAGTCACGGGGATCAACACGGGTGTTATTCAAGACAGCTATCTGGGTTAGTTGAGACTGGATCATGTCTTCCGCTTCCATGGACCAATTTCCAGCCAAATATTCGCCAATGATGCGGGAAGCATTCCTGGAATCATTAAATCTGACAGAGGTTATGCATAAATGTGCACGTTGGTCAACACAACCCAAAAGCACTAAGTCAGCCAATTCTTCTACCTGAGCTTGGAGTAAATCTATTCTTTGGTTGGCAGCTAAAATCCCTGACAAAATATGTTGATTAATTGTATTTTGGGATTCAAGTATAGTGGAAGTTTGTTGGACAACTTGATTAATGGTGGCAGCAGTTTGTACTTGATTGGCCATAGCCACTCCGGCCGTAACCGCTGCAGCAGCAGATATCGCCATGGCTGTCACTATAGCCGCTGTGATCCCAAATCTCTGCGGACTCTAAGTAGCTCAACAATAGGGAATTTATCAGGATCCGCAGTGACCGGGATTGGGACGAAAGTTGGAATTTTCATAATCACTGCTCCAGTCCAGGAACCATTCCAACACTCAGATAAGAGACAGGTAGTATGAGAACAATCCAGCATCCACGACGAGGTGGCCTCAGCCAAAAGGAATAAGAAGGGGGATTGGACACAGACCATAGCAGGAGGCAATATGGCATTATACAACAGAGAGTTGAATGAAACAGATGTAAGTCTATTACCTTGTTCACTTTCCCTAACAGTACCAGAAATATTAGCCAGCCAACTTTTGGCTCCTAGCACTGAGCCAGTGCAGAAATATCGGCTGAAGCCCCCTTTTCATTGGAAATCAGCCATTGAAACCAGGACCAACCTACTCCTGTAGAGGAGCTGGCACTATTGTTAAGTTATAAACATACCTATTAAGAGAGGGGGGAAAGGGAGAAACCTTTAGCAACTTGATGTTTCTCCAAAGAATGATCCTGACAAGGCGTAAATGTTGGGGGGAAACCCAAGATTAGGGGAACAGTAAGGAGAGGCCTTGAAATGAGTGGCATTATAAATACTACTAGAAGAAGGAGGCACTGGGATTAGTACCTCGGAGATAATAGCCAAGGTAGTTATGTTAAGAGCAGAGCTGCTGTTTGCGGGGGTCCCCTGAGCCTGATTGCTTCCCCGAAGCTACCTTGCTCAATACATCACTGATAATGCTTCCTGAGACCTGATTGGACCGCAATGGGTCCTCCCAGTTAGTCAAATTTTTGGTCTTAAGGCTAATGCAATTAGCGTTTCTAAGGCTGAAACAAAAAAACTCCTGTGAGATTAACTTGAGATTGATTAAAAATTCTCTCCATGTCCCCTCTAGGAGAGGCACAGGGAGCAGACATCTCACATGAGGTTGAAAAAAGAGTGGGGAGGACACTAGAATTACCATGAACCGGCATCGGCATTGGCCATGCCCGTGCCACTGCCCACCACCGCATTGGTGTCGCCTGTGCCATCGGCACCAGCACCAGAGCCAGAGCACTTAGCAGAATGAAGATCTTCATCACAGGATTGTTGTGGTATCTCTTGTTGCTGGTCGGCTGATGTCGAGACTCTTCTTGTCAAACGTTCAGGGACCCACAATGGTTCCGTACGATCTGGGGAAAAACACATACAGATCCTCGTGCCCATGTCAGCACGGGGTCAGGGCCGTTCCATTGGCCCGTAAGAACATCCTTCCACTTAACATAACCAATCACAGAGGGCTGAGGGGACACATGTCTATCGGCCGCAGAGCGACCATGAATATCCAAATTCAAAAATTAATGGTAAAGAGAGCTAAGGACAGGCGTTCTGTAGGAGTGTGTTCAGCTCCTATTCCCCCTTTTTGTTTTTGTAAAGTTTCCTTTAAGTGCGATGAGCACGCTCAACAATGCCTTGTCCTTGAGGATTATAAGGCAAACCATGAGTAAGTTGCACTCCCATAGTAGAACAAAAAGCTGTAAATTGTCTGCCAGTATAAGCAGGTCCATTATCAGTCTTAAGGGATGCAGGTGCACCCCATGCTGCCCATGCTCTAAACAGTGAGTAATGACATTACGTGCCCTTTCTCCCGATAAAGCAGAAGCATGAATAATTCCAGAGCACGTATCAACGGAAACATGCACATACTTAAGGTTACCAAAGTCAGGTATATGTGTCACATCCATTTGCCAAACAATCAATGGCTTCAATCCCCGTGGGTTTACTCCATAATTAGGGGGATGAAGAAATGTGACACAATGGGGACATTGCAATACTATCTGCCTAGCATCCACTCTTGAAATGGAAAACGCCTGCGCAGCGTTAATGCATTAACATGGAAGTTTTGGTGAAACAACTTAGCCCTCTCTAAGGAGGAAGCCAGCATATCAATTGACCTTTAGTGGCTAAGTCTGCACAGGCATTACCTTGGGATAACGGACCAGGAAGAGAGGTGTGAGCCCTGATGTGCATTGGATAAAAGAAGCAGTGCGGTTAGAGATAAGCTGTTGAAGCTGAGTAAAGTAAACAGACACATTATGGGCATCACTAATAGTTCCCACGGCCTCCAGGAATTTTAGTACTTGTACCACATAGCTGGAGTCCAAAATAAGATTAAAAGGAAAAGAACACTGTTTAAAAACTTCAATAACAATTTGTAGTTCTACCCATTGTGGATTTCCAGGAGCAAATTGATGCTGGATAGGGGGAGAGTCATTAATTACGTAGGCTCCCATTCCAGACTTGGAAGCATCAGTAAAAATGTTAACAGCCCCCGGAATTGGACTGGATGAAGTTACCTTAGGGAAAATGATGGGATGTTCTTTAACAAAATGGAGTAATGGATGAGAAGGGTAGTGATTATCAATACTCCCTTGAAACGAGCAACACAGAATAGCCCAGTTGTCTAGAGTAGCACATAAAACATTAAGTTGAGCTTTAGTGTAGGGTATGATAAGAGAAGAAGGTGATTGGCCGAAAAATTGAATGCTTTGTTGAATCCCTTTAAGTGCCAATGCTGCAACAGCATCAGGATAATATTCTAAGGATTTTCCTGGGGATACATGTGGGTGGATCCATAGTAAAGGCCCATCTTGCCACAGTACTCCAGTAGGCTGCCGCATAGTGGCAAGCACACATAACTGGAAAGGTTTATCACTCTGGAGCCTGCATAGAGTGGCATGCTGTATAGCTTGTTCTACTTTTATAAGGGCCGCTCTAGCCTCAGTAGTGAGGCTACGAGGGGAAGCAAGATCTGGATCACCCTTAAGAGTAGCATACAAAGGCTGGAGCACAATATTAGGAATATGTAAATATCCTCTTATCCAATTAATATCTCCCAGCAATTTTTGAAAATCATTTAGAGTTCGGAGATCTTGAGTCCTGATGGTAATTTTTTGTGGTTTTAATTTGTCATACCCAATTGTTGCTCCCAAAACCCTGATAGAATCCCCCGTTTGAACCTTTTCAGGTGCGATGTGCAGTCCATGTTGAGCCAACAGCATCACAAGTTCTTTATAAGCCTCATAAACTGTCTGTTCTGATTTTGCGGCCAATAACACATCATCCATATAGTGAATGATCTTGGTGGAGGAATACTTATGTCTGAGAGGTGCGAGTGCCTTCCCCACATACATCTGGCACATCGTGGGACTGTTAGCCATCCCCTGTGGCAACACCACCCACTCAAACCTTTGATCTGGTTCTTCGTGATTACACGAGGGAAGGGTGAAAGCAAAACGTTGTGAATCTCTAGGATGCAAAGGAATGGAAAAGAAACAGTCTTTAATGTCAATAACAATTATATGCCAGCCTTGAGGAACAGAGGAGAGCAGAGGCAGCCCTCTTTGAATGGGCCCCATAAGCTGCATCTGAGCATTAACTGCTCGTAGATCATGCAGTAGGCGCCACTTCCCTGATTTTTTCTTAATGACAAATATGGGAGTATTCCATGGAGAAGTAGAAGGTTGGATGTGACCCAAATCAAGTTGTTCTTTGACTAGATCATGGGCTGCTGCCAGTTTAACCGAGGGAAGAGGCCACTGAGGCACCCAAACAGGCTCCTCGGTGAGCCATGTTATGGGCATTTGAGCCCCAGTGGCCCCTAGGAAAAACCCAGACCAAACCTGTTAAGCTTTTGATGACCTTGCACAGGATGCTTACGTCCCTGTATGTGCCTTCCTAGTCCTAGACCTGGCCTATACCCCATATTTTGCATGATATGTTGAGACACTGGGGAATAGTCATTACTAAGAGTGAACCCCATGTCTTTCATCAGATCACGGCCCCATAAAGAAATAGGTAAATCAAGTACATAAGGCTGAAAGGTACCATCATGTCCTTCCGAGTCCTTCCAAGATAGATGTCTAGAGCTGATTTGAGGGGCCTGGGCATATCCAAGTCCTCTTAAGGATTGATCAGAAACCTGCACTGGCCATCCCCTAGACCAGTCCTTAAGGGCTATGATACTATGATCTGCTCCTGTGTCCAGCAATCCCACAATAGATTTACCTTCTATGCTTAATTCCAAAGTGGGGCAATTGCTCATATCCAGTGATAAATAGGCACAATTTCCTCCGGTGGTACCAATCTGATTTCCTGTCCGTGACCTTGAGTCAGCAGGGAAGTGATTATGCAAACTAGGCAAAATTAGCAATTGAGCAATCCGATCCCCTGGGGAGATAGACACAATGCCCCTTGGAGCTTCCACCATAACCTTTACTGCCCCTACAGTATCAGGGTTTACAACTCCGGGGAAAACATGAAGACCTTGTAGGATAGAGGATGCACGTCCAATTAACAAACCTACAGTGCCAAGGGGTAAAGGCCCTTTGAACTCAGTTTCCACCAATTGGACTCCCATCTTATGTGTTAATACGAGTCTGGAGGTGGAACAGAGGTCCAATCCCACGGCACCTGTAGTGGCTCTCCGCATCTCGTGGGATGGCGTAGAGAAGGCCATGTCTCGGGTTCGGGTGTGACATTCTCCATTGCCCCATATATTCGTGGGCCCTGGGGTCGGGGGCCCCTTCGGCCGTTTTTTGGCTCAGCTGAAATAGGCTGTCCATGGATGTCCCTCACTGATCTACACTCTCTTGCCCAATGTTTCCCCTTTTTGCATTTTGGACACAGCCCCGGTTGACGAGGGCCATTAGAAGGGCCACCGCGAGGAGGTCCAGTAAAATTGTCTTTTTTGGGACATTCACGTTTGAAATGGCCGGATTGACCCCAATGGAAGCATGTTCCGGCACCAGGACCGCCCCCTTTTGCAATCCGAAGGACTGCAGCTGCAAGACCTGCATTAGTTAAGGGTCCTCCAAGCTCTCTACACACTTTCATCCAAGCTTCTATGCCCTTGTTTTTATAAGGAGCGATTGCTGCTTTACATTCTTTACATTCTTCCAAAAAAGTACTTGTCTTCTGAAATCTCGGCAAATATTTGTTCACCCAATCTTCATGATTCTCTGTGGTAATGATCAATTCAATAAGTCCACTTAGCTGCCCAATTTTCATTCTCCTTGCTTGAAGCGTTTGTTTCCAGTGACACTTTGAATTTTTAGGTTTCACTCTGTTTTTTCCTATATAGATAGATGTGTTTGGAACTCTAAATCAAATACGGTTTGTGCTAGCTTTTTGAAACTTCACAAAATAAAATAGTTCTAAGTTCTGTCTCTACGGTTTGTTTCGTCTTGAAGTAGCCACAAGCAGAGACTGCGTAAGACACTTTCATTGGAAAGGTGTGCCAAGCTTCCAAAAAACTACTGGTTTTCTGAATAGTCGGCAAATACTTTTTCATCCGATCCTGATGATTCTTTTGGTAATAATCAGTTCACAAAGTGCACTTAGCTGCCCAATATTCACTCTTCTAGGATGAAGCGTTCGTTACCAGTAACAGTTTGAGATTTTACGTTTCACTCTGTTTTCTCCCATATAGATCGATGTGTTTGGAACTCTGAATCAAACACGGATTGTGCTAGCTCCTTGAAACTTGACAATATAAAGTAGTTCTAAGTTCTATATCTATGGTTTGTATCCTCTTGAAGTACCCCAACAGAGACTGCCGAAAGACACTTTCATTTCAAAGGTGTGCCAAGCTTCCAAAAAACTACTGGATTTCTGAAATCTCGGCAAATATTTGTTCACCCAATCTTCATGATTCTCTGTGGTAATGATCAATTCAATAAGTCCACTTAGCTGCACAATATTCATTCTTCTTGCTTGAAGTGTTCATTTCCATTGACACTTTGAATTTTTAGGTTTCACTCTGTTTTTTCCTATATAGATAGATGTGTTTGGAACTCTAAATCATACACGGTTTGTGCTAGCTTTTTGAAACTTCACAAAATAAAATAGTTCTAAGTTCTGTCTCTACGGTTTGTTCATCTTGAAGTAGCCACAAGCAGAGACTGCGTAAGACACTTTCATTGGAAAGGTGTGCCAAGCTTCCAAAAAACTACTGGTTTTCCAAATGAAGTAGTTCTAAGTTCTATCTCTATGGTCTCTTTTTTTTTGAAGTTCCCCATGCAGAGACTGGCGAAAAACACTTTCGTTTGAAAGGGGTTGCCAAGCTTTCAAAAAACTATTAGTTTGCTGAAATCTCAGCAAACATTTTTTCACCAAATCTTGATGATACTTGGTGGTAATGATCAGTTCACTAAGCCCACTTGGCTGCCCAATTTTCACTCTTCTAGGTTCAAGCGTTCGTTTCCAGTAACACTTTGAATTTTTAGGTTTCACTCTGTTTTCTGCTATATAGATAGCTGTGTTTGGAATTCTAAATCAAACACGGTTTGTGCTAGCTCCTTGAAACTTGACAAAATGAAGTAGTTCTAAGTTCTGTCTCTATGGTTTGTTTCCTCTTGAAGTAGCCACAAGCAGAGACTGCGTAAGACACTTTCATTGGAAAGGTGTGCCAAGCTTCCAAAAAACTACTGGTTTTCTGAATAGTCGGCAAATATTTTTTCATCCGATCCTGATGATTCTTGTGGTAATGATCAGTTCACTAAGTCCACTTAGCTGCCCAATATTCACTCTTCTAGGGTGAAGCGTTCGTTACCAGTAACAGTTTGAGTTTTTACGTTTCACTCTGTTTTCTCCCATATAGATAGATGTGTTTGGAACTCTGAATCAAACAGGGTTTGTGCTAGCTCCTTGAAACTTGACAAAATAAAGTAGTTCTAAGTTCTATCTCTATGGTTTGTTTCCTCTTGAAGTACCCCAACAGAGACTGCCGAAAGACACTTTCATTTAAAAGGTGTGCCAAGCTTATAAAAAACTACTGGATTTCTGAAATCTCGGCAAATATTTGTTCACCCAATCTTCATGATTCTCTGTGGTAATGATCAATTCAATAAGTCCACTTAGCTGCCCAATTTTCATTCATCTTGCTTGAAGCGTTCGTTTCCATTGACACTTTGAATTTTTAGGTTTCACTCTGTTTTTTCCTATATAGATAGATGTGTTTGGAACTCTAAATCAAACACGGTTTGTGCTAGCTTTTTGAAACTTCACAAAATAAAACAGTTCTAAGTTCTGTCTCTACGGTTTGTTTTGTCTTGAAGTAGCCACAAGCAGAGACTGCGTAAGACACTTTCATTGGAAAGGTGTGCCAAGCTTCCAAAAAACTACTGGTTTTCTGAATAGTCGGCAAATATTTTTTCATCCGATCCTGATGATTCTTGTGGTAATGATCAGTTTACTAAGTCCACTTAGCTGCCCAATATTCACTCTTCTAGGATGAAGCGTTCGTTACCAGTAACAGTTTGAGTTTTTACGTTTCACTCTGTTTTCTCCCATATAGATAGATGTGTTTGGAACTCTGAATCAAACATGGTTTGTGCCAGCTCCTTGAAACTTGAAAAAATAAAGTAGTTCTAAGTTCTATCTCTATGGTTTGTTTCCTCTTGAAGTACCCCAACAGAGACTGCTGAAAGACACTTTCATTTCAAAGGTGTGCCAAGCTTCCAAAAAACTGCTGGATTTCTGAAATCTCGGCAAATATTTTTTCACCCAATCTAGATGATTCTCTGTGGTTATGATCAACTCAATAAGTCCACTTAGCTGCCCAATTTTCACTCTTCTTGCTTGAAGCGTTCGTTTCCAGTAACACTTCGAATTTTTAGGTTTCACTCTATTTCCTCCTACATAGATAGCTGTGTTTGGAATTCTAAATCAAACACGGTTTGTGCTAGCTCCTTGAAACTTGACCAAATAAAGTAGTTCTAAGTTATATCTCTATGGTTTGTTTCCTCTTGAAGTACCCCATGCAGAGACTGGAGAAAAACACTTTGGTTTGAAAGGGGTTGCCAAGCTTCCAAAAAACTACTACTTTGATGAAATCTCAGCAAACATTTTTTCACCAAATCTTGATGATACTTGGTGGTAAAGATCAGTTCCCTAATCCCACTTGGCTGCAAAATTTTTATTCTTCTAGGTTGAAGCATTCGTTTCCAGTAACAGTTTGAATTTTTAGGTTTCACTCTGTTTTCTCCTACATAGATAGCTGTGTTTGGAATGCTAAATCAAACACGGTTTGTGCTAGCTTCTTGAAACTTGACCAAATGAAGTAGTTCTAAGTTCTATCTCTATGGTTTGTTTCCTCTTGAAGTACCCCATGCAGAGACTGGCGAAAAACAGTTTCTTTTGAAAGGGGTTTCCAAGCTTCCAAAAAACTACGAGTTTGCTGAAATCTCAGCAAACATTTTTTCACCAAATCTTGATGATACTTGGTGGTAATGATCAGTTCACTAATCCCACTTGGCTGCCCAATTTTTATTCTTCTAGGTTGAAGCATTCGTTTCCAGAAACAGTTTGAATTTTTAGGTTTCACTCTGTTTTCTCCTACATAGATAGCTGTGTTTGGAATTCTAAATCAAACACGGTTTGTGCTAGCTCCTTGAAACTTGACCAAATGAAGTAGTTCTAAGTTCTATCTCTATGGTTTGTTTAATCTTGAAGTACCCCATGCAGAGACTGGCGAAAAACACTTTCGTTTGAAAGGGGTTGCCAAGCTTCCAAAAAACTACTAGTTTGCTGAAATCTCAGCAAACATTTTTTTCACCAAATCTTGATGATACTTGGTGGTAATGATCAGTTCACTAATCCCACTTGGCTGCCCAATTTTTATTCTTTAAGGGTCAAGCGTTCGTTTCCAGTAACAGTTTGAATTTTTACGTTTCACTCTGTTTTCTCCTACATAGATAGCTGTGTTTGGAATTCTAAATCAAACACGGTTTGTGCTAGCTCCTTGAAACTTGACCAAATGAAGTAGTTCTAAGTTCTATCTCTATGGTTTGTTTCCTCTTGAAGTACCCCATGCAGAGACTGGCGAACAGCACTTTCGTTTGAAAGGGGTTGCCAAATTTCCAAAAAAACTACTAGTTTGCTGAAATCTCAGCAAACATTTTTTCACCAAATCTTGATGATACTTGGTGGTAATCATCAGTTCACTAAGCCCACTTGGCTGCCCAATTTTCACTCTTCTAGGTTCAAGCGTTCGTTTCCAGTAACACTTTGAATTTTTAGGTTTCACTCTGTTTTCTCCTACATAGATAGCTGTGTTTGGAATTCTAAATCAAACACGGTTTGTGCTAGCTCCTTGAAACTTGACACAATGAAGTAGTTCTAAGTTCTATCTCTATGGTTTGTTTCCTCTTGTAGTACCCCATGCAGAGTCTGGCGAAAAACACTTTCGTTTGAAAGGGGTTGCCAAGCTTCCAAAAAACTACTAGTTTGCTGAAATCTCAGCAAACATTTTTTCACCAAATCTTGATGATACTGGGTGGTAATGATCAATTCACTAAGCCCTCTTTGCTGCCGAATTTTCACTCTTCTAGGTTCAAGCGTTCGTATCCAGTAACACTTTGAATTTTTAGGTTTCATTCTGTTTTCTGCTATATAGATTGATGTGTTTGAAACTCTAAATCAAACACGGTTTGTGCTAGCTCCTTGAAACTTGACCAAATGAGGTAGTTCTAAGTTCTATCTCTATGGTTTGTTTCCTCTTGAAGTACCCCATGCAGAGACTGGCGAAAAACACTTTCGTTTGAAAGGGGTTGCCAAGCTTCCAAAAAACTACTAGTTTGCTGAAATCTCAGCAAACATTTTTTCATCAAATCTTGATGATCCTTGGTGGTAATGATCAGTTCACTAAGCCCTCTTGGCTGCCCAATTTTCACTCTTCTAGGTTCAAGCGTTCATTTAACACTTTGAATTTTTAGGTTACATTCTGTTTTCTGCTATATAGATTGATGTGTTTGAAACTCTAAATCAAACACGGTTTGTGCTAGCTCCTTGAAACTTGACCAAATGAAGTAGTTCTAAGTTCTATCTCTATGGTTTGTTTCCTCTTGAAGTACCCCATGCAGAGACTGGCAAAAAACACTTTCGTTTGAAAGGGGTTGCCAAGCTTCCAAAAAACTACTACTTTGCTGAAATCTCAGCAAACATTTTTTCACCAAATCTTGATGATACTTGGTGGTAATGATCAGTTCCCTAATCCCACTTGGCTGCCCAAATTAATTCTTCTAGGTTGAAGCATTCGTTTCCATTAACAGTTTGAATTTTTAGGTTTCACTCTGTTTTCTCCTACATAGATAGCTGTGTTTGGAATTCTAAATCAAACACGGTTTGTGCTAGCTCCTTGATACTTGACCAAATGAAGTAGTTCTAAGTTCTATCTCTATGGTTTGTTTCCTCTTGAAGTACCCCATGCAGAGACTGGCGAAAAACACTTTCGTTTGAAAGGGGTTGCCAAGCTTCCAAAAAAACTACTAGTTTGCTGAAATCTCAGCAAACATTTTTTCACCAAATCTTGATGATACTTGGTGGTAATGATCAGTTCACTAAGCCCACTTGGCTGCCCAATTTTCACTCTTCTAGTGTCGCGACCCCTTGCCCGCAAGGAAGACGCAACTCAGGAATCTTCTTTCAGCAGTTTATTCAGGCCTTGATTAAAGTATCTTTTAGTGACCTTCCTTTCTCTTCCTCCCTGAGAGCCCAAGCACAGCCTACTAAAGCCCCCCACGTACCAATCTTAAGCCGCCGCGTGGATCTTTCTTATAGGGTGGCAAGTGATAGCTTGCCAACTCTCCACAAAAGAATTTGTTTATCACAGGCCACAGAGGAAGCCGGCGCCATCTTCTAATGGCGGCCACAATCTACAACAATGGCTTACTACAGTTCCCCCTTCTATTTTATAAAACAATGCTGGCGAAAGTAGAGGTCCTATCCCACTGTGCAGAAGTGGCTGCAATGTATGGTTCAGTCCTAAGGAGGCACCTTCCCCAGACCTGACCCCATATCAGCCGACGCCTTTTTTCGTAGGGCGGGGGTGTGGACGTCAAACCCGCATGCAATAGGACATGCTTTCATTGAGGTCCGTTTAGGGATCACTCAAGTGCAGTGCTTTGCCTCGCATCCTGCATCGTGATGAAGGTGGACGAAGGGGGACAGCTGAGGCTAAACTGTGGCTGTACACAATGACAAACGAGTTGACAGCACCCTGAAAGAAAGGCACGGACCTAAGGCGATAGAGAAGCATTAGTGTGGAAACCCACCTGCGTGCAATGGCAGCAAGACCGGCAGAGTGCAAGGGCTTTCCAACACTAAGAGAATAACGAGGAAAGACATGCCGATCCCAGTGCAATGTTATAATAACTTGGGGTGCAACGACCATGTCAAAGATTTACTGTTTAAGCTGCGCAAGCCAGACTTGAGGTGAATTGCCATTTTCTAAAGCTGCAAGAGCTTGGATGATCATAGCCTTATCGTGAGCATTGTGGGCCTTGAGGCGACAGAGAAACCACAAACAGAGAAACATACCGAAGCAACACATTGCACCAAAAATGCCTACCCCCACCCACTCTTTAAAAAAGGAAAAGGCAGAAGATATCCAATCGGTGAATTGACCCAAAGTCACGGGATCAACACGGGTGTTATTCAAGACAGCTATCTGGGTTAGTTGAGACTGGATCATGTCTTCCGCTTCCATGGACCAATTTCCAGCCAAATATTCGCCAATGATGCGGGAAGCATTCCTGGAATCATTAAATCTGACAGAGGTTATGCATAAATGTGCACGTTGGTCAACACAACCCAAAAGCACTAAGTCAGCCAATTCTTCTACCTGAGCTTGGAGTAAATCTATTCTTTGGTTGGCAGCTAAAATCCCTGACAAAATATGTTGATTAATTGTATTTTGGGATTCAAGTATAGTGGAAGTTTGTTGGACAACTTGATTAATGGTGGCAGCAGTTTGTACTTGATTGGCCATAGCCACTCCGGCCGTAACCGCTGCAGCAGCAGATATCGCCACGGCTGTCACTATAGCTGCTGTGATCCCAAAATCTCTGTGGACTCTAAGTAGCTCAACAATAGGGAATTTATCAGGATCCGCAGTGTCCGGGATTGGGACGAAAGTTGGAATTTTCATAATCACTGCTACAGTCCAGGAACCATTCCAACACTCAGATAAGAGACAGGTAGTATGAGAACAATCCAGCATCCACGACGAGGTGGCCTCAGCCAAAAGGAATAAGAAGGGGGATTGGACACAGACCATAGCAGGAGGCAATATGGCATTATACAACAGAGAGTTGAATGAAACAGATGTAAGTCTATTACCTTGTTCACTTTCCCTAACAGTACCAGAAATATTAGCCAGCCAACTTTTGGCTCCTAGCAACTGAGCCAGTGCAGAAATATCGGCTGAAGCCCCCTTTTCATTGGAAATCAGCCATTGAAACCAGGACCAACCTACTCCTGTAGAGGAGCTGGCACTATTGTTAAAGTTATAAACATACCTATTAAGAGAGGGGGAAAGGGAGAAACCTTTAGCAACTTGATGTTTCTCCAAAGAATGATCCTGACAAGGCGTAAATGTTGGGGGGAAACCAAGATTAGGGGAACAGTAAGGAGAGGCCTTGAAATGAGTGGCATTATAAATACTACTAGAAGAAGGAGGCACTGGGATTAGTACCTCGGAGATAATAGCCAAGGTAGTTATGTTAAGAGCAGAGCTGCTGTTTGCGGGGGTCCCTGAGCCTGATTGCTTCCCCGAAGCTACCTTGCTCAATACATCACTGATAATGCTTCCTGAGACCTGATTGGACCGCAATGGGTCCTCCCAGTTAGTCAAATTTTTGGTCTTAAGGCTAATGCAATTAGCGTTTCTAAGGCTGAAACAAAAAACTCCTGTGAGATTAACTTGAGATTGATTAAAAATTCTCTCCATGTCCCCTCTAGGAGAGGCACAGGGAGCAGACATCTCACATGAGGTTGAAAAAAGAGTGGGGAGGACACTAGAATTACCATGAACCGGCATCGGCATTGGCCATGCCCGTGCCACTGCCCACCACCGCATTGGTGTCGCCTGTGCCATCGGCACCAGCACCAGAGCCAGAGCACTTAGCAGAATGAAGATCTTCATCACAGGATTGTTGTGGTATCTCTTGTTGCTGGTCGGCTGATGTCGAGACTCTTCTTGTCAAACGTTCAGGGACCCACAATGGTTCCGTACGATCCTGGGGAAAAACACATACAGATCCTCGTGCCCATGTCAGCACGGGGTCAGGGCCGTTCCATTGGCCCGTAAGAACATCCTTCCACTTAACATAACCAATCACAGAGGGCTGAGGGGACACATGTCTATCGGCCGCAGAGCGACCATGAATATCCAAATTCAAAAAATTAATGGTAAAGAGAGCTAAGGACAGGCGTTCTGTAGGAGTGTGTTCAGCTCCTATTCCCCCTTTTTGTTTTTGTAAAGTTTCCTTTAAGGTGCGATGAGCACGCTCAACAATGCCTTGTCCTTGAGGATTATAAGGCAAACCATGAGTAAGTTGCACTCCCATAGTAGAACAAAAAGCTGTAAATTGTCTGCCAGTATAAGCAGGTCCATTATCAGTCTTAAGGGATGCAGGTGCACCCCATGCTGCCCATGCCTCTAAACAGTGAGTAATGACATTACGTGCCCTTTCTCCCGATAAAGCAGAAGCATGAATAATTCCAGAGCACGTATCAACGGAAACATGCACATACTTAAAGTTACCAAAGTCAGGTATATGTGTCACATCCATTTGCCAAACAATCAATGGCTTCAATCCCCGTGGGTTTACTCCATAATTAGGGGGATGAAGAAATGTGACACAATGGGGACATTGCAATACTATCTGCCGAGCATCCACTCTTGAAATGGAAAAACGCCTGCGCAGCGTTAATGCATTAACATGGAAGTTTTGGTGAAACAACTTAGCCCTCTCTAAGGAGGAAGCCAAGCATATCAATTGACCTTTAGTGGCTAAGTCTGCACAGGCATTACCTTGGGATAACGGACCAGGAAGAGAGGTGTGAGCCCTGATGTGCATTGGATAAAAAGAAGCAGTGCGGTTAGAGATAAGCTGTTGAAGCTGAGTAAAGTAAACAGACACATTATGGGCATCACTAATAGTTCCCACGGCCTCCAGGAATTTTAGTACTTGTACCACATAGCTGGAGTCCAAAATAAGATTAAAAGGAAAAGAACACTGTTTAAAAACTTCAATAACAATTTGTAGTTCTACCCATTGTGGATTTCCAGGAGCAAATTGATGCTGGATAGGGGGAGAGTCATTAATTACGTAGGCTCCCATTCCAGACTTGGAAGCATCAGTAAAAATGTTAACAGCCCCCGGAATTGGACTGGATGAAGTTACCTTAGGGAAAATGATGGGATGTTCTTTAACAAAATGGAGTAATGGATGAGAAGGGTAGTGATTATCAATACTCCCTTGAAACGAGCAACACAGAATAGCCCAGTTGTCTAGAGTAGCACATAAAACATTAAGTTGAGCTTTAGTGTAGGGTATGATAAGAGAAGAAGGTGATTGGCCGAAAAATTGAATGCTTTGTTGAATCCCTTTAAGTGCCAATGCTGCAACAGCATCAGGATAATATTCTAAGGATTTTCCTGGGGATACATGTGGGTGGATCCATAGTAAAGGCCCATCTTGCCACAGTACTCCAGTAGGCTGCCGCATAGTGGCAAGCACACATAACTGGAAAGGTTTATCACTCTGGAGCCTGCATAGAGTGGCATGCTGTATAGCTTGTTCTACTTTTATAAGGGCCACTCTAGCCTCAGTAGTGAGGCTACGAGGGGAAGCAAGATCTGGATCACCCTTAAGAGTAGCATACAAAGGCTGGAGCACAATATTAGGAATATGTAAATATCCTCTTATCCAATTAATATCTCCCAGCAATTTTTGAAAATCATTTAGAGTTCGGAGATCTTGAGTCCTGATGGTAATTTTTTGTGGTTTTAATTTGTCATACCCAATTGTTGCTCCCAAAACCCTGATAGAATCCCCCGTTTGAACCTTTTCAGGTGCGATGTGCAGTCCATGTTGAGCCAACAGCATCACAAGTTCTTTATAAGCCTCATAAACTGTCTGTTCTGATTTTGCGGCCAATAACACATCATCCATATAGTGAATGATCTTGGTGGAGGAATACTTATGTCTGAGAGGTGCGAGTGCCTTCCCCACATACATCTGGCACATCGTGGGACTGTTAGCCATCCCCTGTGGCAACACCACCCACTCAAACCTTTGATCTGGTTCTTCGTGATTACACGAGGGAAGGGTGAAAGCAAAACGTTGTGAATCTCTAGGATGCAAAGGAATGGAAAAGAAACAGTCTTTAATGTCAATAACAATTATATGCCAGCCTTGAGGAACAGAGGAGAGCAGAGGCAGCCCTCTTTGAATGGGCCCCATAAGCTGCATCTGAGCATTAACTGCTCGTAGATCATGCAGTAGGCGCCACTTCCCTGATTTTTTCTTAATGACAAATATGGGAGTATTCCATGGAGAAGTAGAAGGTTGGATGTGACCCAAATCAAGTTGTTCTTTGACTAGATCATGGGCTGCTGCCAGTTTAACCGAGGGAAGAGGCCACTGAGGCACCCAAACAGGCTCCTCGGTGAGCCATGTTATGGGCATTTGAGCCCCAGTGGCCCCTAGGAAAAACCCAGACCAAACCTGTTAAGCTTTTGATGACCTTGCACAGGATGCTTACGTCCCTGTATGTGCCTTCCTAGTCCTAGACCTGGCCTATACCCCATATTTTGCATGATATGTTGAGACACTGGGGAATAGTCATTACTAAGAGTGAACCCCATGTCTTTCATCAGATCACGGCCCCATAAAGAAATAGGTAAATCAAGTACATAAGGCTGAAAGGTACCATCATGTCCTTCCGAGTCCTTCCAAGATAGATGTCTAGAGCTGATTTGAGGGGCCTGGGCATATACAAGTCCTCTTAAGGATTGATCAGAAGCCTGCACTGGCCATCCCCTAGACCAGTCCTTAAGGGCTATGATACTATGATCTGCTCCTGTGTCCAGCAATCCCACAATAGATTTACCTTCTATGCTTAATTCCAAAGTGGGGCAATTGCTCATATCCAGTGATAAATAGGCACAATTTCCTCCGGTGGTACCAATCTGATTTCCTGTCCGTGACCTTGAGTCAGCAGGGAAGTGATTATGCAAACTAGGCAAAATTAGCAATTGAGCAATCCGATCCCCTGGGGAGATAGACACAATGCCCCTTGGAGCTTCCACCATAACCTTTACTGCCCCTACAGTATCAGGGTTTACAACTCCGGGGAAAACATGAAGACCTTGTAGGATAGAGGATGCACGTCCAATTAACAAACCTACAGTGCCAAGGGGTAAAGGCCCTTTGAACTCAGTTTCCACCAATTGGACTCCCATCTTATGTGTTAATACGAGTCTGGAGGTGGAACAGAGGTCCAATCCCACGGCACCTGTAGTGGCTCTCCGCATCTCGTGGGATGGCGTAGAGAAGGCCATGTCTCGGGTTCGGGTGTGACATTCTCCATTGCCCCATATATTCGTGGGCCCTGGGGTCGGGGGCCCCTTCGGCCGTTTTTTGGCTCAGCTGAAATAGGCTGTCCATGGATGTCCCTCACTGATCTACACTCTCTTGCCCAATGTTTCCCCTTTTTGCATTTGGACACAGCCCCGGTTGACGAGGGCCATTAGAAGGGCCACCGCGAGGAGGTCCAGTAAAATTGTCTTTTTTGGGACATTCACGTTTGAAATGGCCGATTGACCCCAATGGAAGGCATGTTCCGGCACCAGGACCGCCCCCTTTTGCAATCCGAAGGACTGCAGCTGCAAGACCTGCATTAGTTAAGGGTCCTCCAAGCTCTCTACACACTTTCATCCAAGCTTCTATGCCCTTGTTTTTATAAGGAGCGATTGCTGCTTTACATTCTTTACATTCTTCCAAAAAAGTACTTGTCTTCTGAAATCTCGGCAAATATTTGTTCACCCAATCTTCATGATTCTCTGTGGTAATGATCAATTCAATAAGTCCACTTAGCTGGCCCAATTTTCATTCTCCTTGCTTGAAGCGTTTGTTTCCAGTGACACTTTGAATTTTTAGGTTTCACTCTGTTTTTTCCTATAGATAGATGTGTTTGGAACTCTAAATCAAATACGGTTTGTGCTAGCTTTTTGAAACTTCACAAAATAAAATAGTTCTAAGTTCTGTCTCTACGGTTTGTTTCGTCTTGAAGTAGCCACAAGCAGAGACTGCGTAAGACACTTTCATTGGAAAGGTGTGCTAAGCTTCCAAAAAACTACTGGTTTTCTGAATAGTCGGCAAATACTTTTTCATCCGATCCTGATGATTCTTTTGGTAATAATCAGTTCACAAAGTGCACTTAGCTGCCCAATATTCACTCTTCTAGGATGAAGCGTTCGTTACCAGTAACAGTTTGAGATTTTACGTTTCACTCTGTTTTCTCCCATATAGATCGATGTGTTTGGAACTCTGAATCAAACACGGTTTGTGCTAGCTCCTTGAAACTTGACAATATAAAGTAGTTCTAAGTTCTATATCTATGGTTTGTATCCTCTTGAAGTACCCCAACAGAGACTGCCGAAAGACACTTTCATTTCAAAGGTGTGCCAAGCTTCCAAAAAACTACTGGATTTCTGAAATCTCGGCAAATATTTGTTCACCCAATCTTCATGATTCTCTGTGGTAATGATCAATTCAATAAGTCCACTTAGCTGCACAATATTCATTCTTCTTGCTTGAAGTGTTCATTTCCATTGACACTTTAAATTTTTAGGTTTCACTCTGTTTTTTCCTATATAGATAGATGTGTTTGGAACTCTAAATCATACACGGTTTGTGCTAGCTTTTTGAAACTTCACAAAATAAAATAGTTTCTAAGTTCTGTCTCTACGGTTTGTTCATCTTGAAGTAGCCACAAGCAGAGACTG
The DNA here is from genome assembly GCF_048772815.1 of Callospermophilus lateralis. Lineage (NCBI taxonomy): Eukaryota > Metazoa > Chordata > Mammalia > Rodentia > Sciuridae > Callospermophilus > Callospermophilus lateralis. Next base: position 18,859 of record NW_027515182.1, read on the forward strand.
CATAAGACACTTTCATTGGAAAGGTGTGCCAAGCTTCCAAAAAACTACTGGTTTTCCAAATGAAGTAGTTCTAAGTTCTATCTCTATGGTCTCTTTTTTTTTGAAGTTCCCCATGCAGAGACTGGCGAAAAACACTTTCGTTTGAAAGGGGTTGCCAGCTTCCAAAAAACTATTAGTTTGCTGAAATCTCAGCAAACTTTTTTCACCAAATTCTTGATGATACTTGGTGGTAATGATCAGTTCACTAAGCCCACTTGGCTGCCCAATTTTCACTCTTCTAGGTTCAAGCGTTCGTTTCCAGTAACACTTTGAATTTTTAGGTTTCACTCTGTTTTCTGCTATATAGATAGCTGTGTTTGGAATTCTAAATCAAACACGGTTTGTGGCTAGCTCCTTGAAACTTGACAAAATGAAGTAGTTCTAAGTTCTGTCTCTATGGTTTGTTTCCTCTTGAAGTAGCCACAAGCAGAGACTGCGTAAGACACTTTCATTGGAAAGGTGTGCCAAGCTTCCAAAAAACTACTGGTTTTCTGAATAGTCGGCAAATATTTTTTCATCCGATCCTGATGATTCTTGTGGTAATGATCAGTTCACTAAGTCCACTTAGCAGGCCAATATTCACTCTTCTAGGATGAAGCGTTCGTTACCAGTAACAGTTTGAGTTTTTACGTTTCACTCTGTTTTCTCCCATATAGATAGATGTGTTTGGAACTCTGAATCAAACACGGTTTGTGCTAGCTCCTTGAAACTTGACAAAAATAAAGTAGTTCTAAGTTCTATCTCTATGGTTTGTTCCTCCGTGAAGTACCCCAACAGAGACTGCCAAAAGACACTTTCATTTCAAAGGTGTACCAAGCTTCCAAAAAACTACTGGATTTCTGAAATCTCGGCAAATATTTGTTCACCAATCTTCATGATTCTCTGTGGTAATGATCAATTCAATAAGTCCACTTAGCTGCACAATATTCATTCTTCCTGCTTGAAGCGTTCATTTCCATTGACACTTTGAATTTTTAGGTTTCACTCTGTTTTTTCGATATAGATAGATGTGTTTGGAACTCTAAATCATACAAGGTTTGTGCTAGCTTTTTGAAACTTCACAAAATAAAATAGTTCTAAGTTCTGTCTCTACGGATTGTTCGTCTTGAAGTAGCCACAAGCAGAGACTGCATAAGACACTTTCATTGGAAAGGTGTGCCAAGCTTCCAAAAAACTACTGGTTTTCCAAATGAAGTAGTTCTAAGTTCTATCTCTATGGTTTCTTTTTTTTTTGAAGTACCCCATGCAGAGACTGGCGAAAAACACTTTCGTTTGAAGGGGTTGCCAAGCTTCCAAAAAACTATTAGTTTGCTGAAATCTCAGCAAACATTTTTTCACCAAATCTTGATGATACTTGGTGGTAATGATCAGTTCACTAAGCCCAATTGGCTGCCCAATTTTCACTCTTCTAGGTTCAAGCGTTCGTTTCCAGTAACACTTTGAATTTTTAGGTTTTCACTCTGTTTTCTGCTATATAGATAGCTGTGTTTGGAATTCTAAATCAAACACGGTTTGTGCTATCTCCTTGAAACTTGACAAAATGAAGTAGTTCTAAGTTCTATCTCTATGGTTTTGTTTCCTCTTGAAGTACCCCATGCAGAGACTGGCGAAAAACACTTTCGTTTGAAAGGGGTTGCCAAGTTTCCAAAAACTACTAGTTTGCTGAAATCTCAGCAAACATTTTTTTCACCAAATCTTGATGATACTTGGTGGTAATGATCAGTTCACTAATCCCACTTGGCTGCCCAAATTTTAAACTTCTAGGTTGAGCATTCGTTTCCAGTAACAGTTTTAATTTTTAGGTTTCACTCTGTTTTTCTCCTACATAGATAGCTGTGTTCGGAATTCTAAAATCAAACACGGTTTGTGCTAGCTCCTTGAAACTTTACCAAATGAAGTAGTTCTAAGTTTCCATCTCTATGGTTTGTTTCCTCTTGAAGTACCCCATGCAGAGAATGGCGAAAAACACTTTCGTTTGAAAGGGGTGGCCAAGCTTCCAAAAAACTACTAGTTTGCTAAAATCTCAGCAAACATTTTTTCACCAAACCTTGATAATACTTGGTGGTAATGATCAGTTCACTAAGCACCACTTGGCTGCCCAATTTTCACTCTTCTAGGTTCAAGCGTTCGTTTCCAGTAACACTTTGAATTTTTAGGTTTCACTCTGTTTTCTCTACATAGATAGCTGTGTTTGGATTTCTAAATCAAACACGGTTTGTGCTAGCTCCTTGAACTTTACCAAATGGAAGTAGTTCTAAGTTCTATCTCTATGGTTTGTTTCCTCTTGAAGTACCCCATGCAGAGACTGGCGAAAAACACTTTCGTTTGAAAGGGGTTGCCAAGCTTCCAAAAAACTACTAGTTTTCTGAAATCTCAGCAAACATTTTTTCACCAAATCTTGATGATACTTGGTGGTAATGATCAGTTCACTAAGCCCAGTTGGCTGCCCAATTTTCACTCTTCTTGGGTTCAAGCGTTCGTTTCCAGTAACACTTTGAATTTTTAGGTTTCACTCTCTTTTCTCCTACATAGATAGCTGTGTTTGGAATTCTAAATCAAACACGGTTTGTGCTAGATTCTTGCAACTTGACAAATGAAGTAGTTCTAAGTTCTATCTCTATGGTTTGTTTCCTCTTGAAATACCTCATGCAGAGACTGGTGAAAAACAGTTTCTATTGAAAGGTGTTGCCAAGCTTCCAAAAAAACTACTAGTTTGCTGAAATATGAGCAAACATTTTTTCACCAAAATCTTGATGATACTTGGTGGTAATGATCAGTTCATTAATCCCACTTGGCTGCCCAATTTTGAAACTTCTAGGTTGACGCATTTGTTTCCAGTAACAGTTTGAATTTTTAGTTTCACTTAGTTTTCTCCTACATAGATAGCTGTGTTTGTAATTCTAAATCAAACACGGTTTGTGCTACCTCCTTGAGACTTGACCAAATGAAGTAGTTCTAAGTTCTATCTCTATGGTTTCTTTCCTTTTGAAGTACCCCATGCAGAGACTGGCGAAAAACACTTTCGTTTGAAAGGGGTTGCCAAGCTTCCAAAAAACTACTAGTTTGTTGAAATCTCAGCACACATTTTTTCACCAAATCTTGATGATACTTGGTGGTAATGATCAGTTCACTAAGCCGACTTCGCTGCCCAATTTTCACTCTTCTAGGTTCAAGCGTTCGTTTCCAGTAACACTTTGAATTTTTAGGTTTCACTCTGTTTTCTCCTACATAGATAGCTGTGTTTGGAATTCTAAATCAAACACGCTTTTTGCTAGCTCCTTGAAACTTGACCAAATGAAGTAGTTCTAAGTTCTATCTCATGGTTTGTTTTCCTCTTGAAGTACCCCATGCAGAGACTGGCGAAAAACACTTTTGTTTGAAAGGGGTTGCCAAGCTTCCAAAAAACTACTAGTTTGCTGAAATCTCAGCAAACATTTTTTCCACCAAATCTTGATGATACTTGGTGGTAATGATCAGTTCACTAATCCCACTTGGCTGCCCAATTTTTATTCTTCTAGGTTGAAGCATTCGTTTCCAGTAACAGTTTTGAATTTTTAGGTTTCACTCTGTTTCTCCTACATAGATAGCTGTGTTTGGAATTCTAAATCAAACACGGTTTGTGCTAGCTCCTTGAAACTTGACCAATGAAGTAGTTCTAAGTTCTATATCTATGGTTTGTTTTCTCTTGAAGTACCTCATGCAGAGACTGGCGAAAAACAGTTTCTTTTGAAAGGGGTTGCCAAGCTTCTAAAAAACTACTAGTTGCTGAAATCTCAGCAAACTTTTTTCACCAAATCTTGATGATACTTTTTGGTAATGGTCAGTCCACTAAGCCCACTTGGCTGCCCAATTTTTATTCTTCTAGGTTGAAGCATTCGTTTCCAGTAACAGTTTGAATTTTTAGGTTTCACTATGTTTTCTCCTACATAGATAGCTGTGTTTGGAATTCTAAATCAAACACGGTTGTGCTAGCTCCTTTAAACTTGACCAAATGAAGTAGTTCTAAGTTCTATCTCTATGGTTTGTTTCCTCTTGAAGTACCCCATGCAGAGACTGGCGAAAAACACTTTTGTTTGAAAGGGGTTGCCAAGATTCCAAAAACTACTAGTTTGCTGAAATCTCAGCAAACATTTTTTCACAAAATCTTGATGATACTTGGTGGTAATGATCAGTTCACTAATCCCACTTGGCTGCCCAGTTTTCACTCTTCTAGGTTCAAGCGTTCGTTTCCAGTAACTCTTTGAATTTTTGGGTTTCACTCCGTTTTCTGCTATATAGATAGATGTGTTTGAAACTCTAAATCAAACAGGGTTTGTGCTAGCTCCTTGAAACTTGACCAAATGAAGTAGCTCTAAGTTCTATCTCTATGGTTTGTTTCCTCTTGAAGTACCCCATGCAGAGACTGGCGAAAAACACTTTCGTTTGAAAGGGGTTGCCAAGCTTCCAAAAAACTACTAGTTTGCTGAAATCCCAGCAAACATTCTTTCACCAAATCTTGATGATACTTGGTGGTAATGATCAGTTCACTAAGCTGAATTCGCTGACTAATTTTCACTCTTCTAGGTTCAAGCATTCGTTTCCAGTAACACTTTGAATTTTTAGGTTTCACTCTGTTTTCTCCTACATAGATAGCTGTGTTTGGAATTCTGAATCATACACGCTTTTTGCTAGCTCCTTGAAACTTGACCAAATGAAGTAGTTCTAAGTTCTATCTCTATGGTTTGTTTCCCCTTGAAGTACCCCATGCAGAGACTGGCGAAAAACACTTTTGTTTGAAAGGGGTTTCCAAGCTTCCAAAAACTACTAGTTTGCTGAAATATCAGCAAACATTTTTTCACCAATATTGATGATACTTGGTGGTAATGATCAGTTCACTAATCCCACTTGGCTGCCCAATTTTCACTCTTCTAGGTTCAAGCGTTCGTTTCCAGTAACACTTTGAAATTTTAGGTTTCACTCTGTTTTCTCCTACATAGATAGCTGTGTTTGGAATTCTAAATCAAACACGGTTTTTGCTAGCTCCTTGAAACTTGACCAATGAAGTAGTTCTAAGTTCTATCTCTATGGTTTGTTTTCTCTTGAAGTACCCCATGCAGAGACTGGCGAAAAACACTTTTGTTTGAAAGGGGTTGCCAAGCTTCCAAAACTACTGGTTTGCTGAAATCTCAGCAAACATTTTTTCACCAAATCTTGATGATACTTGGTGGTAAAGGATAAGTTCACTAATCCCACTTGGCTGCCCAATTTTCACTCTTCTAGGTTCAAGCGTTCGTTTCCAGTAACACGTTGAATTTTTAGGTTTCACTCTGTTTTCTGCTATATAGATAGATGTGTTTGAAACTCTAAATCAAACACGTTTTGTGCTAGCTCCTTGAAACTTGACAAAATGAAGTAGCTCTAAGTTCTATCTCTATGGTTTGTTTCCTCTTGAAGTACCCCATGCAGAGACTGGCGAAAAACACTTTCGTTTGAAAGGGGTTGCCAAGCTTCCAAAAATTACTAGTTTGCTGAAATCTCAGCAAACATTTTTTCACCAAACCTTGATGATACTTGGTGGTAATGATCAGTTCACTAATCCCACTTGGCTGCCCAATTTTCCCTTTTCTAGGTTCAAGCGTTCGTTTTCCAGTAACACGTTGAATTTTTAGGTTTCACTCTGTTTTCTGCTATATAGATAGATGTGTTTGAAACTCTAAGTCAAACACGTTTTGTGCTAGCTCCTTGAAACTTGACAAAATGAAGTAGCTCTAAGTTCTATCTCTATGGTTTGTTTCCTCTTGAAGTACCCCATGCAGAGACTGGCGAAAAACACTTTCGTTTGAAAGGGGTTGCCAAGCTTCCAAAAAACTACTAGTTTGCTGAAATCTCAGCAAACAATTTTTCACCAAATCTTGATGATACTTGGTGGTAATTATCAGTTCACTAAGTTCACTTGGCTGCCCAATTTTTATTCTTCTAGGTTGAAGCATTCGTTTCCAGTAACAGTTTGAATTTTTAGGTTTCACTCTGTTTTCTCCTACATAGATAGCTGTGTTTGGAATTCTAAATCAAACACGGTTTGTGCTAGCTCCTTGAAACTTGACCAAATGAATTAGTTCTAAGTTCTATCTCTATGGTTTGTTTTCTCTTGAAGTACCTCATGCAGAGACTGGCGAAAAACAGTTTCTTTTGAAAGGGGTTGCCAAGCTTCCAAAAACTACTAGTTTGCTGAAATCTCAGCAAACATTTTTTCACCAAACCTTGATGATACTTGGTGGTAATGATCAGTTCACTAAGCACACTTGGCTGCCCAATTTTTATTCCTCTAGGTTGAAGCATTCGTTTTCAGTAACACTTTGAATTTTTAGGTTTCAATCTGTTTTCTCCTACATAGATAGCTGTGTTTGGAATTCTAAATCAAACACGGTTTGTGCTAGCTCCTTGAGACTTGACCAAATGAAGTAGTTCTAAGTTCTATCTCTATGGTTTCTTTCCTTTTGAAGTTCCCCATGCAGAGACTGGCGAAAAACACTTTTGTTTGAAAGGGGTTGCCAAGCTTCCAAAAAACTACAAGTTTGATGAAATCTCAGCAAACATTCTTTCACCAAATCTTGATGATACTTGGTGGTAATGATCAGTTCACTAAGCCGAATTCGCTGACTAATTTGCACTCTTCTAGGTTCAAGCATTCGTTTCCAGTAACACTTTCAATTTTTAGGTTTCACTCTGTTTTCTCCTTCATAGATAGCTGTGTTTGGAATTCTAAATCATACACGCTTTTTGCTAGCTCCTTGAAACTTGACCAAATGAAGTAGTTCTAAGTTCTATCTCTATGGTTTGTTTCCTCTTGAAGTACCCCATGCAGAGACTGGCGAAAAACACTTTTGTTTGAAAGGGGTTGCCAAGCTTCCAAAAACTACTAGTTTGCTGAAATCTCAGCAAACATTTTTTCACCAAATATTGATGATACTTGGTGGTAATGATCAGTTCACTAATCCCACTTGGCTGCCCAATTTTCACTCTTCTAGGTTCAAGCGTTCGTTTCCAGTAACACTTTGAAATTTTAGGTTTCACTCTGTTTTCTGCTATATAGATAGATGTGTTTGAAACACTAAATCAAACAGGGTTTGTGCTAGCTCCTTGAAACTTGACAAAATGAAGTAGCTCTAAGTTCTATCTCTATGGTTTGTTTCCTCTTGAAGTACTCCATGCAGAGACTGGCGAAAAACACTTTCGTTTGGAAGGGGTTGCCAAGCTTCCAAAAAACTACTAGTTTGCAGAAATCTCAGCAAACATTTTTTCACCAAATCATGATGATTCTTGGTGGTAATTATCAGTTCACTAATCCCACTTGGCTGCCCAATTTTCACTCTTCTAGGTTGAAGCATTCCTTTCCAGTAACAGTTGAATTTTTAGGTTTCACTCTGTTTTCTCCTACATAGATAGCTGTGTTTGGAATTCTAAATCAAACACGGTTTGTGCTAGCTCCTTGAAACTTGACCAAATGAAGTAGTTCTAAGTTCTATCTCTATGGTTTGTTTCTCTTGAAGTACGCCATGCAGAGACTGGCGAAAAACACTTTCGTTTGAAAGGGGTTGCCAAGCTTCCAAAAAACTACTAGTTTGCTGAAATCTCAGAAAAACATTTTTTCACCAAATCTTGATGATACTTGGTGGTAATGAACAGTTCACTAAGCCTACTTGGCTGCCCAATTTCACTCTTCTAGGTTCAAGCGTTCGTTTCCAGTAACCACTTTGAATTTTTAGGTTTCACTCTGTTTTCTGCTATATAGATAGATGTGTTTGAAACTTTAAATCAAACACGTTTTGTGCTAGCTCCTTGAAACTTGACAAAATGAAGTAGCTCTAAGTTCTATCTCTATGGTTTGTTTCCTCTTGAAGTACCCCATGCAGAGACTGGCGAAAAACACTTTCGTTTTAAAGGGGTTGCCAAGCTTCCAAAATCTACTAGTTTGCTGAAATCTCAGCAAACATTTTTTCACCAAATCTTGATCATACTTGGTGGTAATGATCAGTTCACTAATCCCACTTGGCTGCCCAATTTTTAAACTTCTAGGTTGAAGCATTCGTTTCCAGTAACAGTTTGAATTTTTAGGTTTCACTCTGTATTCTCCTACATAGATAGCTGTGTTTGGAATTCTAAATCAAACACGGTTTCTGCTAGCTCCTTGAAACTTGACCAAATGAAGTAGTTCTAAGTTCTATCTCTATGGTTTGTTTCCTCTTGAAGTACCCCATGCAGAGACTGGCGAAAAACACTTTATGAAAGGGGTTGCCAAGCTTCCAAAAAACTACTAGTTTGCTGAAATCTCAGCAAACATTTTTTCACAAAATCTTGATGATACTTGGTGGTAATGATCAGTTCACTAATCCCACTTGGCTGCCCAGTTTTCAACTCTTCTAGGTTCAAACGTTCGTTTCCAGTAACTCTTTGAATTTTTAGGTTTCACTCCGTTTTCTGCTATATAGATAGATGTGTTTGAAACTCTAAATCAAACAGGGTTTGTGATAGCTCCTTGAAACCTGACCAAATGAAGTAGCTCTAAGTTCTATCTCTATGATTTGTTTCCTCTTGAAGTACCCCATGCAGAGACTGGCGAAAAACACTTTCGTTTGAAAGGGGTTGCCAAGCTTCCAAAAAACTACTAGTTTGCTGAAATCTCAGCAAACATTTTTTTCACCAAATCTTGATGATACTTGGTGGTAATGATCAGTTCACTAATCCCACTTGGCTGCCCAATTTTTATTCTTCTAGGTTGAAGCATTCGTTTCCAGTAACAGTTTGAATTTTTAGGTTTCACTCTGTTTTCTCCTACATAGATAGCTGTGTTTGGAATTCTAAATCAAACACGGTTTGTGCTAGCTCCTTGAAACTTGACCAAATGAAGTAGTTCTAAGTTCTATCTCTATGGTTTGTTTCCTCTTGAAGTACCCCATGCAGAGACTGTCGAAAAGCACTTTCATTTGAAAGGGGTTGCCAAATTTCCAAAAAACTACTAGTTTGCTGAAATCTCAGCAAATATTTTTTCACCAAATCTTGATGATACTTGGTGGTAATGATAAGTTCACTAAGCCCACTTGGCTGCCCAATTTTTATTCTTCTAGGTTGAAGCATTCGTTTCCAGTAACAGTTTGAAATTTTAGGTTTCACTCTGTTTTCTCCTACATAGATAGCTGTGTTTGGAATTCTAAATCAAACAAGGTTTGTGCTAGCTCCTTGAAACTTGACCAAATGAAGTAGTTCTAAGTTCTATCTCTATGGTTTGTTTCCTCTTGAAGTACCCCATGCAGAGACTGGCGAAAAACACTTTCGTTTGAAAGGGGTTGCCAAGCTTCCAAAAACGACTAGTTTGCTGAAATCTCAGCAAACATTTTTTCACCAAATCTTGATGATACTTGGTGGTAATTATCAGTTCACTAAGTCCACTTGGTTGCCCAATTTTTATTCTTCTAGGTTGAAGCATTCGTTTCCAGTAACAGTTTGAATTTTAGGTTTTCACTCTGTTTTCTCCTACATAGATAGCTGTGGTTTGGAATTCTAAATCAAACACGGTTTGTGCTAGCTCCTTGAAACTTGACCAAATGAAGTAGTTCTAAGTTCTATCTCTATGGTTTGTTTTCTCTTGAAGTACCTGATGCAGAGACTGGCGAAAAACAGTTTCTTTTGAAAGGGGTTGCCAAGGTTCCAAAAACTACTAGTTTGTTGAAATATGAGCAAAAATTTTTTCACCAAATCTTGATGATACTTGGTGGTAATGATCAGTTCACTAATCCAACTTGAATGCCCAATTTTTAAACTTCTATGTTGAAGCATTCGTTTCCAGTAACAGTTTGAATTTTTAGGTTTCACTCTGTTTTCTCCTACATAGATAGCTGTGTTTGGAATTCTAAATCAAACACGGTTTGTGCTAGCTCCTTGAAACTTGACCAAATGAAGTAGTTCTAAGTTCTATCTCTATGGTTTGTTTCCTCTTGAAGTACCCCATGCAGAGACTGGCGAAAAACACTTTCGTTTGAAAGGGGTTGCCAACCTTCCAAAAAACTACTAGTTTGCTGAAATCCCAGCAAACATTCTTTCACCAAAACTTGATGATACTTGGTGGTAATGATCAATTCACTAAGCTGAATTCGCTGACTAATTTTCACTCTTCTAGGTTCAAGCATTTCGTTTCCAGTAACACTTTGAATTTTTAGGTTTCACTCTGTTTTCTCCTACATAGATAGCTGTGTTTGGAATTCTGAATCATACACGCTTTTTGCTAGCTCCTTGAAACTTGACCAAATGAAGTAGTTCTAAGTTCTATCTCTATGGTTTGTTTCCCCTTGAAGTACCCCCATGCAGAGACTGGCGAAAAACACTTTTGTTTGAAAGGGGTTGCCAAGCTTCCAAAAACTACTAGTTTGCTGAAATATCAGCAAACATTTTTTCACCAAATATTGATGATACTTGGTGGTAATGATCAGTTCACTAATCCCACTTGGCTGCCCAATTTTCACTCTTCTAGGTTCAAGCGTTCGTTTCCAGTAACACTTTGAAATTTTAGGTTTCACTCTGTTTTCTGCTATATAGATAGATGTGTTTGAAACACTAAATCAAACAGGGTTTGTGCTAGCTCCTTGAAACTTGACCAAATGTAGTAGTTCTAAGTTCTATCTCTATGGTTTGTTTCCTCTTGAAGTACCCCATGCAGAGACTGGCGAAAAACACTTTCGTTTGAAAGGGGTTGCCAAGCTTCCAAAAAACTACTAGTTTGCAGAAATCTCAGCAAACATTTTTTCACCAAATCTTGATGATTCTTGGTGGTAATTATCAGTTCACTAATCCCACTTGGCTGCCCAATTTTCACTCTTCTAGGTTGAAGCATTCCTTTCCAGTAAGAGTTGAATTTTTAGGTTTCACTCTGTTTTCTCCTACATAGATAGCTGTGTTTGGAATTCTAAATCAAACACGGTTTGTGCTAGCTCCTTGAAACTTGACCAAATGAAGTAGTTCTAAGTTCTATCTCTATGGTTTGTTTCCTCTTGAAGTATCCCATGCAGAGACTGGCGAAAAACACTTTCGTTTGAAAGGGGTTGCCAAGCTTCCAAAAAACTACTAGTTTGCTGAAATCTCAGCAAACATTTTTTCACCAAATCTTGATGATACTTGGTGGTAATGAACAGTTCACTAAGCTTACTTGGCTGCCCAATTTTCACTCTTCTAGGTTCAAGCGTTCGTTTCCAGTAACACTTTGAATTTTTAGGTTTCACTCTGTTTTCTGCTATATAGATAGATGTGTTTGAAACTTTAAATAAAACACGTTTTGTGCTAGCTCCTTGAAACTTGACAAAATGAAGTAGCTCTAAGTTCTATCTCTATGGGTTTGTTTCCTCTTGAAGTACCCCATGCAGAGACTGGCGAAAAACACTTTTGTTTGAAAGGGGTTGCCAAGCTTCCAAAAACTACTGGTTTGCTGAAATCTCAGCAAACATTTTTTCACCAAATCTTGATGATACTTGGTGGTAAAGATCAGTTCACTAACCCCACTTGGCTGCCCAATTTTCACTCTTCTAGGTTCAAGCGTTCGTTTCCAGTAACACGTTGAATTTTTAGGTTTCACTCTGTTTTCTCCTACATAGATAGTTGTGTTTGGAATTCTAAATCATACACGCTTTTTGCTAGCTCCTTGAAACTTGACCAAATGAAGTAGTTCTAAGTTCTATCTCTATGGTTTGTTTCCTCTTGAAGTACCCCATGCAGAGACTGGCCAAAAACACTTTCGTTTGAAAGGGATTGCCAAGCTTCCAAAAAACTTCTAGCTTGCTGAAATCTCAGCAAACATTTTTTCACCAAATCTTGATGATACTTTGTGGTAATGATCAGTTCACTAAGCCCACTTGGCTGCCCAATTTTTATTCTTCTAGGTTGAAGCATTCGTTTCCAGTAACAGTTTGAATTTTAGGTTTCACTCTGTTTTCTCCTACATAGATAGCTGTGTTTGGAATTCTAAATCAAACACGGTTTTTGCTAGCTCCTTGAAACTTGACCAAATGAAGTAGTTCTAAGTTCTATCTCTATGGTTTGTTTTCTCTTGAAGTACCCCATGCAGAGACTGGCGAAAAACACTTTTGTTTGAAAGGGGTTGCCAAGCTTCCAAAAACTACTGGTTTGCTGAAATCTCAGCAAACATTTTTTCACCAAATCTTGATGATACTTGGTGGTAAAGATCAGTTCACTAATCCCACTTATCTGCCCAATTTTCACTCTTCTAGGTTCAAGCGTTCGTTTCCAGTAACACGTTGAATTTTTAGGTTTCACTCTGTTTTCTGCTATATAGATAGATGTGTTTGAAACTCTAAATCAAACACGTTTTGTGCTAGCTCCTTGAAACTTGACAAAATGAAGTAGCTCTAAGTTCTATCTCTATGGTTTGTTTCCTCTTGAAGTACCCCATGCAGAGACTGGCGAAAAACACTTTCGTTTGAAAGGGGTTGCCAAGCTTCCAAAAAACTACTAGTTTGCTGAAATCTCAGCAAACATTTTTTCACCAAATCTTGATGATACTTGGTGGTAATGATCAGTTCACTAATCCCACTTGGCTGCCCAATTTTCCCTTTTCTAGGTTCAAGCGTTCGTTTCCAGTAAAACGTTGAATTTTTAGGTTTCACTCTGTTTTCTGCTATATAGATAGATGTGTTTGAAACTCTAAATCAAACACGTTTTGTGCTAGCTCCTTGAAACTTGACAAAATGAAGTAGCTCTAAGTTCTATCTCTATGGTTTGTTTCCTCTTGAAGTACCCCATGCAGAGACTGGCGAAAAACACTTTCGTTTGAAAGGGGTTGCCAAGCTTCCAAAAACTACTAGTTTGCTGAAATCTCAGCAAACAATTTTTCACCAAATCTTGATGATACTTGGTGGTAATTATCAGTTCACTAATCCCACTTGGCTGCCCAATTTTTATTCTTCTAGGTTGAAGCATTCGTTTCCAGTAACAGTTTGAATTTTAGGTTTTACTCTGTTTTCTCCTACATAGATAGCTGTGTTTGGAATTCTAAATCAAACACGGTTTGTGCTAGCTCCTTGAAACTTGACCAAATGAAGTAGTTCTAAGTTCTATCTCTATGGTTTGTTTCCTCTTGAAGTACCCCATGCAGAGACTGGCGAACAGCAGTTTCGTTTGAAAGGGGTTGCCAAGCTTCCAAAAAACTACTAGTTTGATGAAATCTCAGCAAACATTTTTTCACCAAATCTTTATGATACTTGGTGGTAATCATCAGTTCACTAAGCCCACTTGGCTGCCCAATTTTCACTCTTCTATTTTCAAGCGTTCGTTTCCAGTAACACTTTGAATTTTCAGGTTTCACTCTGTTTTCTCCTACATAGATAGCTGTGTTTGGAATTCTAAATCAAACACGGTTTGTGCTAGCTCCTTGAAACTTGACCAAATGAAGTAGTTCTAAGTTCTATCTCTATGGTTTGTTTTCTCTTGAAGTACCCAATGCAGAGACTGGCGAAAAACAGTTTCGTTTGAAAGGGGTTGCCAAGCGTCCAAAAAACTACTAGTTTTCTGAAATCTCAGCAAACATTTTTTCACCAAATCTTGATGATACTTGGTGGTAATGATCAGTTCACTAAGCCCTCTTGGCTGCCCAATTTTCACTCTTCTCGGTTCAAGCGTTCGTTTCCAGTAACACTTTGAATTTTTAGGTTTCATTCTGTTTTCTGCTATATAGATAGATGTGTTTGAAACTCTAAATCAAACACGGTTTGTGCTAGCTCCTTGAAACTTGACCAAATGAAGTAGTTCTAAGTTCTATCTCTATGGTTTGTTTCCTCTTGAAGTATCCCATGCAGAGACTGGCGAAAAACACTTTCGTTTGAAAGGGGCTGCCAAGCTTCCAAAAAACTACTAGTTTGCTGAAATCTCAGCAAACATTTTTTCACCAAATCTTGATGATACTTGGTGGTAATGATCTGTTCACTAATCCCACTTGGCTGCCCAATTTTTATTCTTCTAGGTTCAAGCGTTCGTTTCCAGTAACAGTTTGAATTTTTAGGTTTCACTCTGTTTTCTCCTACATAGATAGCTGTGTTTGGAATTCTAAATCAAACACGGTTTGTGCTAGCTCCTTGAAACTTGGCCAAATGAAGTAGTTCTAAGTTCTATCTCTATGGTTTGTTTCCTCTTGAAGTACCCCATGCAGAGACTGGCGAAAAGCACTTTCGTTTGAAAGGGGTTGCCAATCTTCCAAAAAACTACTAGTTTGATGAAATCTCAGCAAACATTTTTTCACCAAATCTTGATGATACTTGGTGGTAATCATCAGTTCACTAAGCCCACTTGGCTGCCCAATTTTCACTCTTCTAAGTTCAAGCGTTCGTTTCCAGTAACACTTTGAATTTTTAGGTTTCACTCTGTTTTCTCCTACATAGATAGCTGTGTTTGGAATTCTAAATCCAACACGGTTTGTTCTACCTCCTTTAAACTTGACCAAATGAAGTAGTTCTAAGTTCTATCGGTATGGTTTGTTTCCTCTTGAAGTATCCCATGCAGAGACTGGCGAAAACACTTTCGTTTGAAAGGGGTTGCCAAGCTTCCAAAAAACTACTAGTTTGCTGAAATCTCAGCAAACATTTTTTCACCAAATCTTGATGATACTTGGTGGTAATCATCAGTTCACTAAGCGCACTTGGCTGCCCAATTTTCACTCTTCTAGGTTCAAGCGTTCATTTCCAGTAACACTTTGAATTTTTAGGTTTCACTCTGTTTTCTCCTACATAGATAGCTGTGTTTGGAATTCTAAATCAAACACGGTTTGTTCTACCTCCTTTAAACTTGACCAAATGAAGTAGTTCTAAGTTCTATCTCTATGGTTTGTTTCCTCTTGAAGTACCCCATGCAGAGACTGGCGAAAAACACTTTCGTTTGAAAGGGGTTGCCAAGCTTCCAAAAAAATACTAGTTTGCTGAAATCTCAGCAAACTTTTTTTCACCAAATCTTGATGATACTTGGTGGTAATCATCAGTTCACTAATCCCACTTGGCTCCAAATTTTTTATTCTTCTAGGTTGAAGCATTCGTTTCCAGTAACAGTTTGAATTTTTAGGTTTCACTCTCTTTTCTCCTACAGAGATAGCTGTGTTTGGAATTCTAAATCAAACACGGTTTGTGCTAGCTCCTTGAAACTTGACCAAATGAAGTAGTTCTAAGTTCTATCTCTATGGTTTGTTTTCTCTTGAAGTACCCAATGCAGAGACTGGCGAAAAACACTTTCGTTTTAAAGGGGTTGCCAAGCTTCCAAAAAACTACTAGTTTTCTGAAATCTCAGCAAATATTTTTTCACCAAATCTTGATGATACTTGGTGGTAATGATCAGTTCACTAAGCCCTCTTGGCTGCCCAATTTTCACTCTTCTCGGTTCAAGCGTTCGTTTCCAGTAACACTTTGAATTTTTAGGTTTCATTCTGTTTTCTGCTATATAGATAGATGTGTTTGAAACTCTAAGTCAAACACGGTTTGTGCTAGCTCCATGAAACTTGACCAAATGAAGTAGTTCTAAGTTCTATCTCTATGGTTTGTTTCCTCTTGAAGTATCCCATGCAGAGACTGTCGAAAAACACTTTCGTTTGAAAGGGGCTGCCAAGCTTCCAAAAAACTACTAGTTTGCTGAAATCTCAGCAAATATTTTTTCACCAAATCTTGATGATACTTGGTGGTAATGATCTGTTCACTAATCCCACTTGGCTGCCCAATTTTTATTCTTCTAGGTTCAAGCGTTCGTTTCCAGTAACAGTTTGAATTTTTAGGTTTCACTCTGTTTTCTCCTACATAGATAGCTGAGTTTGGAATTCTAAATCAAACACGGTTTGTGCTAGCTCCTTGAAACTTGACCAAATGAAGTAGTTCTAAGTTCTATCTCTATGGTTTGTTTCCTCTTGAAGTACCCCATGCAGAGACTGGCGAAAAGCACTTTCGTTTGAAAGGGGTTGCCAAGCTTCCAAAAAACTACTAGTTTGATGAAATCTCAGCAAACATTTTTTCACCAAATCTTGATGATACTTGGTGGTAATCATCAGTTCACTAAGCCCACTTGGCTGCATAATTTTCACTCTTCTAAGTTCAAGCGTTCGTTTCCAGTAACACTTTGAATTTTTAGGTTTCACTCTGTTTTCTCCTACATAGATAGCTGTGTTTGGAATTCTAAATTCAACACGGTTTGTTCTATCTCCTTTAAACTTGACCAAATGAAGTAGTTCTAAGTTCTATCGGTATGGTTTGTTTCCTCTTGAAGTATCCCATGCAGAGACTGGCGAAAAACACTTTCGTTTGAAAGGGGTTGCCAAGCTTCCAAAAAACTACTAGTTTGCTGAAATCTCAGCAAACATTTTTTCACCAAATCTTGATGATACTTGGTGGTAATCATCAGTTCACTAAGCGCACTTGGCTTCCCAATTTTCACTCTTCTAGGTTCAAGCGTTCATTTCCAGTAACACTTTGAATTTTAGGTTTCACTCTGTTTTCTCCTACATAGATAGCTGTGTTTGGAATTCTAAATCAAACACGGTTTGTTCTACCTCCTTTAAACTTGACCAAATGAAGTAGTTCTAAGTTCTATCTCTATGGTTTGTTTCCTCTTGAAGTACCCCATGCAGAGACTGGCGAAAAACACTTTCGTTTGAAAGGGGTTGCCAAGCATCCAAAAAACTACTAGTTTGCTGAAATCTCAGCAAACTTTTTTTCACCAAATCTTGATGATACTTGGTGGTAATCATCAGTTCACTAATCCCACTTGGCTCCAAAATTTTTATTCTTCTAGGTTGAAGCATTCGTTTCCAGTAACAGTTTGAATTTTTAGGTTTCACTCTCTTTTCTCCTACAGAGATAGCTGTGTTTGGAATTCTAAATCAAACACGGTTTGTGCTAGCTCCTTGAAACTTGACCAAATGAAGTAGTTCTAAGTTCTATCTCTATGGTTTGTTTCCTCTTGAAGTACCCCATGCAGAGACTGGCGAAAAACACTTTCGTTTGAAAGGGGGTTGCCAAGCTTCCAAAAAAACTACTAGTTTGTTGAAATCTCAGCAAACATTTTTTCACCAAAACTTGATGATACTTGGTGGTAATGATCAGTTCACTAAGCCCACTTGGCTGCCCAATTTTCAATCTTCTAGGTTCAAGCGTTCGTTTCCAGTAACACTTTGAATTTTTAAGTTTCACTCTGTTTTCTGCTATATACATAGATGTGTTTGAAACTCTAAATCAAACAATGTTTGTGCTAGCTCCTTGAAACTTGACCAAATGAAGTAGTTCTAAGTTCTATCTCTATGGTTTGTTTCCTCTTGAAGTACCCCATGCAGAGACTGGCGAAAAACACTTTCGTTTGAAAGGGGTTTAAAAGCTTCCAGAAAACTACTAGTTTGCTGAAATCTCAGCAAACATTTTTTCACCAAATCGTGATGATACTTGGTGGTAATGATCAGTTCACTAATCGCACTTATCTGCAAAATTTTTATTCTTCTAGGTTGAAGCATTGGTTTCCAGTAACACTTTGAATTTTTAGGTTTCACTCTGTTTTCTCCTACATAGATAGCTGTATTTGGAATTCTAAATCAAACACGGTTTGTGTTTGAAACTTGACCAAATGAAGTAGTTCTAAGTTCTATCTCTATGGTTTGTTTCCTCTTGAAGTACCCCATGCAGAGACTGGCGAAAAACACTTTCGTTTGAAAGGGGTTGCCAAGCTTCCAAAAAACTACTAGTTTGCTGAAATCTCAGCAAACATTTTTTCACCAAATCTTGATGATACTTGGTGGTAATGATCAGTTCACTAAGCCCACTTGGCTGCCCAATTTTCACTCTTCTAGGTTCAAGCGTTCGTTTCCAGTAACACGTTGAATTTTTAGGTTTCACTCTGTTTTCTGCTATATAGATAGATGTGTTTGAAACTCTAAATCAAACACGTTTTGTGCTAGCTCCTTGAAACTTGACAAAATGAAGTAGCTCTAAGTTCTATCTCTATGGTTTGTTTCCTCTTGAAGTACCCCATGCAGAGACTGGCGAAAAACACTTTCGTTTGAAAGGGGTTGCCAAGCTTCCAAAAAACTACTAGTTTGCTGAAATCTCAGCAAACATTTTTTCACCAAATCTTGATGATACTTGGTGGTAATGATCAGTTCACTAATCCCACTTGGCTGCCCAATTTTCAATTTTCTAGGTTCAAGCGTTCGTTTCCAGTAACACGTTGAATTTTTAGGTTTCACTCTGTTTTCTGCTATATAGATAGATGTGTTTGAAACTCTAAATCAAACACGTTTTGTGCTAGCTCCTTGAAACTTGACAAAATGAAGTAGCTCTAAGTTCTATCTCTATGGTTTGTTTCCTCTTGAAGTACCCCATGCAGAGACTGGCGAAAAACACTTTCGTTTGAAAGGGGTTGCCAAGCTTCCAAAAAACTACTAGTTTGTTGAAATCTCAGCAAACCTTTTTTCACCAAATCTTGATGATACTTGGTGGTAATGATCAGTTCACTAATCCCACTTGGCTGCCAATTTTTAAACTTCTAGGTTGAAGCATTTGTTTCCAGTAACAGTTTGAATTTTTAGGTTTCACTCAGTTTTCTCCTACATAGATACCTGTGTTTGGAATTCTAAATCAAACACGGTTTGTGCTAGCTCCTTGAGACTTGACCAAATGAAGTAGTTCTAAGTTATATCTCTATGGTTTGTTTCCTCTTGAAGTACCCCATGCAGAGACTGGCGAAAAACACTTTGGTTTGAAAGGGGTTGCCAAGCTTCCAAAAAACTACCACTTTGCTGAAATCTCAGCAAACATTTTTTCACAAAATCTTGATGATACTTGTTGGTAATGATCAGTTCCCTAATCCCACTTGGCTGCAAAATTTTCACTCTTCTAGGTTCAAGCGTTCATTTCCAGTAACACTTTGAATTTTTAGGTTTCACTCTGTTTTCTCCTACATAGATAGCTGTGTTTGGAATTCTAAATCAAACACGGTTTGTGCTAGCTCCTTGAAACTTGACCAAATGAAGTAGTTCTAAGTTCTATCTCTATGGTTTGTTTCCTCTTGAAGTACCCCATGCAGAGACTGGCGAAAAACACTTTCGTTTGAAAGGGGTTGCCAAGCTTCCAAAAAACTACGAGTTTGCTGAAATCTCAGCAAACATTTTTTCACCAAAACTTGATGATACTTGGTGGTAATGATCAGTTCACTAAGCCCACTTGGCTGCCCAATTTTTATTCTTCTAGGTTGAATCATTCGTTTCCAGTAACAGTTTGAATTTTTAGGTTTCACTCTGTTTTCTCCTACATAGATAGCTGTGTTTGGAATTCTAAATCAAACACGGTTTGTGCTAGCTCCTTGAAACTTGACCAAATGAAGTAGTTCTAAGTTCTATCTCTAAGGTTTGTTTCCTCTTGAATACACAATGCAGAGCCTGGAGAAAAGCACTTTCGTTTGAAAGGGGTTGCCAAGCTTCCAAAAAACTACTAGTTTGTTGAAATCTCAGCAAACATTTTTTCACCAAATCTTGATAATACTTGGTGGTAATGATCAGTTCACTAATCCCACTTGGCTTCCCAATTTTTATTCTTCTAGGTTCAAACGTTCGTTTTTACTAACAGTTTGAATTTTTAAGTTTCACTCTGTTTTCTCCTACATAGATAGCTGTGTTTGGAATTCTAAATCAACCACGGTTTGTGCTAGCTCCTTGAAACTTGACCAAGTGAAGTAGTTCTAAGTTCTATCTCTATGGTTTGTTTCCTCTTGATGTACCCCATGCAGAGACTGGCTAAAAGCATTTTCGTTTGAAAGGGGTTGCCAAGCTTCCAAAAAACTACTAGTTTGATGAAATCTCAGCAAACATTTTTTCACCAAATCTTTATGATACTTGGTGGTAATCATCAGGTCACTAAGCCCACTTGGCTGCCCAATTTTCACTCTTCTATTTTCAAGTGTTCGTTTCCAGTAACACTTTGAATTTTCAGGTTTCACTCTTTTTTCTCCTACATAGATAGCTGTGTTTGGAATTCTAAATCAAACACGGTTTGTGCTAGCTCCTTGAAACTTCACCAAATGAAGTAGTTCTAAGTTCTATCTCTATGGTTTGTTTCCTCTTGAAGTACCCCATGCAGAGACTGGCGAAAAGCACTTTCGTTTGAAAGGGGTTGCCAAGCTTCCAAAAAACTACTAGTTTGATGAAATCTCAGCAAACATTTTTTCACCAAATCTTGATGATACTTGGTGGTAATCATCAGTTCACTAAGCCCACTTGGCTGCCCAATTTTCACTCTTCTAGGTTCAAGCGTTCATTTCCAGTAACACTTTGAATTTTTAGGTTTCACTCTGTTTTCTCCTACATAGATAGCTGTGTTTGCAATTCTAAATCAAACACGGTTTGTTCTACCTCCTTTAAACTTGACCAAATGAAGTAGTTCTAAGTTCTATCTCTATGGTTTGTTTCCTCTTGAAGTACCCCATGCAGAGACTGGCGAAAAACACTTTCGTTTGAAAGGGGTTGCCAAGCTTCCAAAAAACTACTAGTTTGCTGAAATCTCAGCAAACTTTTTTTCACCAAATCTTGATGATACTTGGTGGTAATCATCAGTTCACTAATCCCACTTGGCTCCAAAATTTTTATTCTTCTAGGTTGAAGCATTCGTTTCCAGTAACAGTTTGAATTTTTAGGTTTCACTCTCTTTTCTCCTACAGAGATAGCTGTGTTTGGAATTCTAAATCAAACACGGTTTGTGCTAGCTTTTTGAAACTTGACCAAATGAAGTAGATCTAAGTTCTATCTCTATGGTTTGTTTTCTCTTGAAGTACCCAATGCAGAGACTGGCGAAAAACACTTTCGTTTTAAAGGGGTTGCAAAGCTTCCAAAAAACTACTAGTTTTCTGAAATCTCAGCAAACATTTTTTCACCAAATCTTGATGATACTTGGTGGTAATGATCAGTTCACTAAGCCCTCTTGGCTGCCCAATTTTCACTCTTCTCGGTTCAAGCGTTCGTTTCCAGTAACACTTTGAATTTTTAGGTTTCATTCTGTTTTCTGCTATATAGATAGATGTGTTTGAAACTCTAAATCAAACACGGTTTGTGCTAGCTCCTTGAAACTTGACCAAATGAAGTAGTTCTAAGTTCTATCTCTATGGTTTGTTTCCTCTTGAAGTATCCCATGCAGAGACTGGCGAAAAACACTTTCGTTTGAAAGGGGCTGCCAAGCTTCCAAAAAACTACTAGTTTGCTGAAATCTCAGCAAACATTTTTTCACCAAATCTTGATGTTACTTGGTGGTAATGATCTGTTCACTAATCCCACTTGGCTGCCCAATTTTTATTCTTCTAGGTTCAAGCGTTCGTTTCCAGTAACAGTTTGAATTTTTAGGTTTCACTCTGTTTTCTCCTACATAGATAGCTGTGTTTGGAATTCTAAATTAAACACGGTTTGTGCTAGCTCCTTGAAACTTGACCAAATGAAGTAGTTCTAAGTTCTATCTCTATGGTTTGTTTTCTCTTGAAGTACCCCATGCAGAGACTGGCGAAAAGCACTTTCGTTTGAAAGGGGTTGCCAAGCTTCCAAAAAACTACTAGTTTGATGAAATCTCAGCAAACGTTTTTTCACCAAATCTTGATGATACTTGGTGGTAATCATCAGTTCACTAAGCCCACTTGGCTGCCCAATTTTCACTCTTCTAAGTTCAAACGTTCGTTTCCAGTAACACTTTGAATTTTTAGGTTTCACTCTGTTTTCTCCTACATAGATAGCTGTGTTTGGAATTCTAAATCCAACACGGTTTGTTCTACCTCCTTTAAACTTGACCAAATGAAGTAGTTCTAAGTTCTATCGGTATGGTTTGTTTCCTCTTGAAGTATCCCATGCAGAGACTGGCGAAAAACACTTTCGTTTGAAAGGGGTTGCCAAGCTTCCAAAAAACTACTAGTTTGCTGAAATCTCAGCAAACATTTTTTCACCGAATCTTGATGATACTTGGTGGTAATCATCAGTTCACTAAGCGCACTTGGCTGCCCAATTTTCACTCTTCTAGGTTCAAGCGTTAATTTCCAGTAACACTTTGAATTTTTAGGTTTCACTCTGTTTTCTCCTACATAGATAGCTGTGTTTGGAATTCTAAATCAAACACGGTTTGTTCTACCTCCTTTAAACTTGACCAAATGAAGTAGTTCTAAGTTCTATCTCTATGGTTTGTTTCCTCTTGAAGTACCCCATGCAGAGACTGGCGAAAAACACTTTCGTTTGAAAGGGGTTGCCAAGCTTCCAAAAAACTACTAGTTTGCTGAAATCTCAGCAAACTTTTTTTCACCAAATCTTGATGATACTTGGTGGTAATCATCAGTTCACTAATCCCACTTGGCTCCAAAATTTTTATTCTTCTAGGTTGAAGCATTCGTTTCCAGTAACAGTTTGAATTTTTAGGTTTCACTCTCTTTTCTCCTACAGAGATAGCTGTGTTTGGAATTCTAAATCAAACATGGTTTGTGCTAGCTCCTTGAAACTTGACCAAATGAAGTAGTTCTAAGTTCTATCTCTATGGTTTGTTTCCTCTTGAAGTACCCCATGCAGAGACTGGCGAAAAACACTTTCGTTTGAAAGGGGTTGCCAAGCTTAGAAAAAAACTACTAGTTTGTTGAAATCTCAGCAAACATTTTTTCACCAAAACTTGATGATACTTGGTGGTAATGATCAGTTCACTAAGCCCACTTTGCTGCCCAATTTTCAATCTTCTGGGTTCAAGCGTTCGTTTCCAGTAACACTTTGAATTTTTAAGTTTCACTCTGTTTTCTGCTATATACATAGATGTGTTTGAAACTCTAAATCAAACAAGGTTTGTGCTAGCTCCTTGAAACTTGACCAAATGAAGTAGTTCTAAGTTCTATCTCTATGGTTTGTTTCCTCTTGAAGTACCCCATGCAGAGACTGGCGAAAAACACTTTCGTTTGAAAGGGGTTTCAAAGCTTCCAGAAAACTACTAGTTTGCTGAAATCTCAGCAAACATTTTTTCACCAAATCGTGATGATACTTGGTGGTAATGATCAGTTCACTAATCGCACTTATCTGCAAAATTTTTATTCTTCTAGGTTGAAGCATTCGTTTCCAGTAACACTTTGAATTTTTAGGTTTCACTCTGTTTTCTCCTACATAGATAGCTGTATTTGGAATTCTAAATCAAACACGGTTTGTGCTAGCTCCTTGAAACTTGACCAAATGAAGTAGTTCTAAGTTCTATCTCTATGGTTTGTATCCTCTTGAAGTACCCCATGCAGAGACTGGCGAAAAACACTTTCATTTGAAAGGGGTTGCCAAGCTTCCAAAAAACTACTAGTTTGCTGAAATCTCAGCAAACATTTTTTCACCAAATCTTGATGATACTTGGTGGTAATGATCAGTTCACTAAGCCCTCTTGGCTGCCCAATTTTCACTCTTCTAGGTTCAAGCGTTCGTTTACAGTAACACTTTGAATTTTTAGGTTTCATTCTGTTTTCTGCTATATAGATTGATGTGTTTGAAACTCTAAATCCAACACGGTTTGTGCTAGCTCCTTGAAACTTGACCAAATGAAGTAGTTCTAAGTTCTATCTCTATGGTTTGTTTAATCTTGAAGTACCCCATGCAGAGACTGGCGAAAAACACTTTCGTTTGAAAGGGGTTGCCAAGCTTCCAAAAAACTACTAGTTTGCTGAAATCTCAGCAAACATTTTTTTCACCAAATCTTGATGATACTTGGTGGTAATGATCAGTTCACTAATCCCACTTGGCTGCCCAATTTTTATTCTTCTAGGTTCAAGCATTCGTTTCCAGTAACAGTTTGAATTTTTACGTTTCACTCTGTTTTCTCCTACATAGATAGCTGTGTTTGGAATTCTAAATCAAACACGGTTTGTGCTAGCTCCTTGAAACTTGACCAAATGAAGTAGTTCTAAGTTCTATCTCTATGGTTTGTTTCCTCTTGAAATACACCATGCAGAGACTGGCAAAAAGCACTTTCGTTTGTAAGAGGTTGCCAAGCTGCCAAAAAACTACTAGTTTGCTGAAATCTCTGCAAACATTTTTTCACCAAATCTTGATGATACTTGGTGGTAATCATCAGTTCACTAAGCCCACCTGGCTGCCCAATTTTCACTCTTCTAGGTTCAAGCGTTCGTTTCCAGTAACACTTTGAAATTATAGGTTTCACTCTGTTTTCTGCTATATAGATAGCTGTGTTTGGAATTATAAATCAAACACGGTTTGTGCTAGCTCCTTGAAACTTGACCAAATGAAGTAGTTCTAGTTCTTTCTCTATGGTTTGTTTCCTCTTGAAGTACCCCATGCAGAGACTGGCGAAAAACACTTTCGTTTGAAAGGGGTTGCCAAGCTTCCAAAAAACTACTAGTTTGCTGAATTCTCAGCAAACATTTTTTCACCAAATCTTGATGATTCTTGGTGGTAATGATCAGTTCACTAATCCCACTTGGCTGTCCAATTATTATTCTTCTAAGTTCAAGCGTTCGTTTCCAGTAACAGTTTGAATTTTTAGGTTTCACTCTGTTTTCTCCTACATAGATAGCTGTGTTTGGAATTCTAAATCAAACACGGTTTGTGCTAGCTCCTTGAAACTTGACCAAATGAAGTAGTTCTAAGTTCTATCTCTATGGTTTGATTCCTCTTGAAGTACACCATGCAGAGACTGGCGAAAATCACTTTCGTTTGAAAGGGGTTGCCAAGCTTCCAAAAAACTACTAGTTTGCTGAAATCTCAGCAAACACTTTTTCACCAAATCTTGATGATACTTGGTGGTAATGATCAGTTCATTAATCCTACTTGGCTGCCCAATTTTTATTCTTCTACGTTGAAGCTTTCGTTTCCAGTAACAGTTTGAATTTTTAGGTTTCACTCTGTTTTCTCCTACATAGATAGCTGTGTTTGGAATTCTAAATCAAACACCGTTTGTGCTAGCTCCTTGAAACTTGACCAAATGAAGTAGTTCTAAGTTCTATCTCTATGGTTTGTTTCCTCTTGAAGTACCCCATGCAGAGACTGGCGAAAAGCACTTTCGTTGAAAGGGGTTGCCAAATTTTCAAAAAACTTCTAATTAGCTGAAATCTCAGCAAACATTTTTTCACCAAATCTTGATGATACTTGATGGTAATCATCAGTTCACTAAGCCCACTTGGCTGCCCAATTTTCACTCTTCTAGGTTCAAGCGTTCGTTTCCAGTAACACTTTGAATTTTTAGGTTTCACTCTGTTTTCTCCTACATAGATAGCTGTGTTTGGAATTCTAAAACAAACACGGTTTGTGCTAGCTCCTTGACTTGACCAAATGAAGAAGTTCTAAGTTCTATCTCTATGGTTTGTTTCCTCTTGAAGTACCCCATGAAGAGACTGGCGAAAAAACTTTCGTTTGAAAGGGGTTGCCAAGCTTCCAAAAAACTACTAATTTGCTGAAATCTCAGCAAACATTTTTTCACCAAATCTTGATGATACTTGGTGGTAATGATCAGTTCACTAAGCCCACTTGGCTGCCCAATTTTTATTCTTCAAGGTTGAAGCATTCGTTTCCAGTAACAGTTTGAATTTTTAGGTTTCACTCTGTTTTCTCCTACATAGATACCTGTGTTTGGAATTCTAAATCAAACACGGTTTGTGCTAGCTCCTTGAGACTTGACCAAATGAAGTAGTTCTAAGTTCTATCTCTATGGTTTGTTTCCTCTTGAAGTACCCCATGCAGAGACTGGCGAAAAACACTTTCGTTTGAAAGGGGTTGCCAAGCTTCCAAAAAACTACTAGTTTGCTGAAATCTCAGCAAACACTTTTTCACCAAAACTTGATGAGACGTGGTGGTAATGATCAGTTCACTAAGCCCACTTGGCTGCCCAATTTTCACTCTTCTAGGTCAAGCGTTCGTTTTGGGTAACACTTTGAATATTTAGGTTTCACTCTGTTTTCTCCTACATAGATAGCTGTGTTTGGAATTCTAAATCAATTACGGTTAGTGCTAGCTCCTTGGAACTTGACCAAATGAAGTAGTTCTAAGTTCTATCTGTATGGTTTGTTTCCTCTTGAAGTACCCCATGCAGAGACTGGCGAAAAGCACTTTCGTTTGAAAGGGGTTGCCAAATTTCCAAAAACTACTAGTTTGCTGAAATCTCAGCAAACATTTTTTCACCAAATCTTGATGATACTTGGTGGTAATGATCAGTTCAATAAGCCCACTTGGCTGCCCAATTTTCACTCTTCTAGGTTCAAGGGTTCGTTTCCAGTAACACTTTGAATTTTTAGGTTTCACTCTGTTTTCTGCTATATAGATAGATGTGTTTGAAACTCTAAATCAAACAAGGTTTGTGCTAGCTCCTTGAAACTTGACCAAATAAAGTAGTTCTAAGTTATATCTCTATGGTTTGTTTCCTCTTGAAGTACCCCATGCAGAGACTGGCGAAAAACACTTTGGTTTGAAAGGGGTTGCCAAGCTTCCAAAAAACTACTACTTTGCTGAAATCTCAGCAAACATTTTTTCACCAAATCTTGATGATACTTGGTGGTAATGATCAGTTCACTAAGCCCACTTGGCTGCCCAATTTTTATTCTTCAAGGTTGAAGCATTCGTTTCCAGTAACAGTTTGAATTTTTAGGTTTCACTCTGTTTTCTCCTACAGACATAGCTGTTTTTGAAATTCTAAATAAAACACGGTTTGTGCTAGCTCCTTGAAACTTGACGAAATGAAGTAGTTCTAAGTTCTATCTCT
This sequence comes from Callospermophilus lateralis, assembly GCF_048772815.1. Lineage (NCBI taxonomy): Eukaryota > Metazoa > Chordata > Mammalia > Rodentia > Sciuridae > Callospermophilus > Callospermophilus lateralis. The sequence goes on from NW_027515182.1 coordinate 45,636, forward strand.
ATGGTTTGTTTCCTCTTGAAGTACCCCATGCAGAGACTGGCGAAAAACACTTTCGTTTGAAAGGGTTGCCAAGCTTCCAAAAAACTACTAGTTTGCTGAAATCTCAGCAAACACTTTTTCACCAAATCTTGATGAGACGTGGTGGTAATGATCAGTTCATTAAGCCCACTTGGCTGCCCAATTTTCACTCTTCTAGGTTCAAGCGTTCGTTTTGGGTAACACTTTGAATATTTAGGTTTCACTCTGTTTTCTCCTACATAGATAGCTGTGTTTGGAATTCTAAATCAATTACGGTTTGTGCTAGCTCCTTGGAACTTGACCAAATGAAGTAGTTCTAAGTTCTATCTCTATGGTTTGTTTCCTCTTGAAGTACCCCATGCAGAGACTGGCGAAAAGCACTTTCGTTTGAAAGGGGTTGCCAAATTTCCAAAAAACTACTAGTTTGCTGAAATCTCAGCAAATATTTTTTCACCAAATCTTGATGATACTTGGTGGTAATGATCAGTTCAATAAGCCCACTTGGCTGCCCAATTTTCACTCTTCTAGGTTCAAGCGTTCGTTTCCAGTAACAGTTTGAATTTTTACGTTTCACTCTGTTTTCTCCTACATAGATAGCTGTGTTTGGAATTCTAAATCAAACACGGTTTTTGCTAGCTCCTTGAAACTTGACCAAATGAAGTAGTTCGAAATTCTATCTCTATGGTTGTTTCCTCTTGAAATACACCATGCAGAGACTGGCAAAAAGCACTTTCGTTTGTAAGAGGTTGCCAAGCTTCCAAAAAACTACTAGTTTGCTGAAATCTCAGCAAACATTTTTTCACCAAATCTTGATGATACTTGGTGGTAATGATCAGTTCACTAAGCCCACTTGGCTGCTCAATTTTCACTTTTCTAGGTTCAAGCGTTCGTTTCCAGTAACACTTTGAATTTTTAGGTTTTAGTCTGTTCTTTGCTATATAGATAGATGTGTTTGAAACTCTAAATCAAACTCAGTTTGTACTAGCTCCTTGAAACTTGACCAAATGAAGTAGTTCTAAGTTCTATCTCTATGGTTTGTTTCCTCTTGAAGTACCCCATGCAGAGACTGGTGAAAAACACTTTCGTTTGAAAGGGGTTGCCAAGCTTCCAAAAAACTACTAGTTTGCTGAAATCTCAGCAAACATTTTTTCGCCAAATCTTGATGATACTCGATGGTAATGATCAGTTCACAAATCCCACTTGGCTGCCCAATTTTTATTCTTCTAGGTTGAAGCATTTGTTTCCAGTAACAGTTTGGATTTTTAGGTTTCACTCTGTTTTCTCCTACATAGATAGCTGTGTTTGGAATTCTAAATCAAACACGGTTTGTGCTAGCTCCTTGAAACTTGACCAAATGAAGTAGTTCTAAGTTCTATCTCTATGGTTTGTTTACTCTTGAAGTACCCCATGCAGAGACTGGCGAAAAACACTTTCGTTTGAAAGGGGTTGCCAAGCTTCCAAAAAACTACTAGTTTGCTGAAATCTCAGTAAACATTTTTTACCAAATCTTGATGATACTTGGTGGTAATGATCAGTTCTCTAAGCACTCTTGGCTGCCCAATGTTCACTCTTCTAGGTTCAAGCGTTCGTTCCCAGTAACACTTTGAATTTTTAGGTTTCACTCTGTTTTCTCCTACATAGATAGCTGTGTTTGGAATTCTAAATCAAACACGGTTTGTGCTAGCTCCTTGAAACTTGACACAATGAAGTAGTTCTAAGTTCTATCTCTATGGTTTGTTTCCTCTTGAAGTACCCCATGCAGAGACTGCCAAAAAACACTATCGTTTGAAAGGGGTTGCCAAGATTCCAAAAAACTACTAGTTTGCTGAAATCTCAGCAAACATTTTTTCACCAAATCTTGATGATACTTGGTGGTAATGATCAGTTCACTAATCCCACTTGGCTGTCCAATTTTTATTCTTCTAAGTTCAAGCGTTCGTTTCCAGTAACAGTTTGAATTTTTAGGTTTCACTCTGTTTTCTCCTACATAGATAGCTGTGTTTGGAATTCTAAATCAAACACGGTTTGTGCTAGCTCCTTGAAACTTGACCAAATGAAGTAGTTCTAAGTTCTATCTCTATGGTTTGATTCCTCTTGAAGTACACCATGCAGAGACTGGCGAAAATCACTTTCGTTTGAAAGGGGTTGCCAAGCTTCCAAAAAACTACTAGTTTGCTGAAATCTCAGCAAACATTTTTTCACCAAATCTTGATGATACTTGGTGGTAATGATCAGTTCATTAATCCTACTTGGCTGCCCAATTTTTATTCTTCTACGTTGAAGCTTTCGTTTCCAGTAACAGTTTGAATTTTTAGGTTTCACTCTGTTTTCTCCTACATAGATAGCTGTGTTTGGAATTCTAAATCAAACACCGTTTGTGCTAGCTCCTTGAAACTTGACCAAATGAAGTAGTTCTAAGTTCTATCTCTATGGTTTGTTTCCTCTTGAAGTACCCCATGCAGAGACTGGCGAAAAGCACTTTCGTTTGAAAGGGGTTGCCAAATTTTCAAAAAACTTCTAATTAGCTGAAATCTCAGCAAATATTTTTTCACCAAATCTTGATGATACTTGATGGTAATCATCAGTTCACTAAGCCCACTTGGCTGCCCAATTTTCACTCTTCTAGGTTCAAGCGTTCGTTTCCAGTAACACTTTGAATTTTTAGGTTTCACTCTGTTTTCTCCTACATAGATAGCTGTGTTTGGAATTCTAAAACAAACACGGTTTGTGCTAGCTCCTTGAAACTTGACCAAATGAAGAAGTTCTAAGTTCTATCTCTATGGTTTGTTTCCTCTTGAAGTACCCCATGCAGAGACTGGCGAAAAACACTTTCGTTTGAAAGGGGTTGCCAAGCTTCCAAAAAACTACTACTTTGCTGAAATCTCAGCAAACATTTTTTCACCAAATCTTGATGATACTTGGTGGTAAAGATCAGTTCCCTAATCCCACTTGGCTGCAAAATTTTTATTCTTCTAGGTTGAAGCATTCGTTTCCAGTAACAGTTTGAATTTTTAGGTTTCACTCTGTTTTCTCCTACATAGATAGCTGTGTTTGGAATTCTAAATCAAACACGGTTTGTGCTAGCTTCTTGAAACTTGACCAAATGAAGTAGTTCTAAGTTCTATCTCTATGGTTTGTTTCCTCTTGAAGTACCCCATGCAGAGACTGGCGAAAACAGTTTCTTTTGAAAGGGGTTGCCAAGCTTCCAAAAAACTACGAGTTTGCTGAAATCTCAGCAAACATTTTTTCACCAAATCTTGATGATACTTGGTGGTAATGATCAGTTCACTAATCCCACTTGGCTGCCCAATTTTTATTCTTCTAGGTTGAAGCATTCGTTTCCAGTAACAGTTTGAATTTTTAGGTTTCACTCTGTTTTCTCCTACATAGATAGCTGTGTTTGGAATTCTAAATCAAACACGGTTTGTGCTAGCTCCTTGAAACTTGACCAAATGAAGTAGTTCTAAGTTCTATCTCTATGGTTTGTTTCCTCTTGAATACACCATGCAGAGACTGGCGAAAAGCACTTTCGTTTGAAAGGGGTTGCCAAGCTTCCAAAAAACTACTAGTTTGCTGAAATCTCAGCAAACATTTTTTCACCAAATCTTTATAATACTTTGTGGTAATGATCAGTTCACTAATCCCACTTGGCTTCCCAATTTTTATTTTCTAGGTTCAAGCGTTCGTTTCCACTAACAATTTGAATTTTTAAGTTTCACTCTGTTTTCTCCTACATAGATAGCTGTGTTTGGAATTCTAAATCAAACACCGTTTGTGCTAGCTCCTTGAAACTTGACCAAATGAAGTAGTTCTAAGTTCTATCTCTATGGTTTGTTTCCTCTTGAAGTACCCCATGCAGAGACTGGCGAAAAGCACTTTCGTTTGTAAGAGGTTGCCAAGCTTCCAAAAAACTACTAGTTTGCTGAAATCTCAGCAAACATTTTTTCACCAAATCTTGATGATACTTGGTGGTAATCATCAGTTCACTAAGCCCACTTGGCTGCCCAATTTCACTCTTCTAGGTGCAAGCGTTCGTTTCCAGTAACACTTTGAATTTTTAGGTTTCACTCTGTTTTCTTCTACATAGATAGCTGTGTTTGAAATTCTAAATCAAACACGGTTTGTGCTAGCTACTTGAAACTTGACAAAATGAAGTAGTTCTAAGTTCTACCTCTATGGTTTGTTTCCTCTTGAAGTACCACATGCAGAGACTGGCGAAAAACACTTTCGTTTGAAAGGGGTTGCCAAGCTTCCAAAAAAATACTAGTTTGCTGAAATCTCAGCAAACATTTTTTCACCAAATCTTGATGATACTTGGTGGTAATGATCAGTTCACTAAGCCCACTTGGCTGCTGAATTTTCACTTTTCTAGGTTCAAGCGTTCGTTTCCAGTAACACTTTGAATTTTTAGGTTTTAGTCTGTTCTTTGCTATATAGATAGATGTGTTTGAAACTCTAAATCAAACTCGGTTTGTACTAGCTCCTTGAAACTTGACCAAATGAAGTAGTTCTAAGTTCTATCTCTATGGTTTGTTTCCTCTTGAAGTACCCCATGCAGAGACTGGTGAAAAACACTTTCGTTTGAAAGGGGTTGCCAAGCTTCCAAAAAACTACTAGTTTGCTGAAATCTCAGCAAACATTTTTTCGCCAAATCTTGATGATACTCGATGGTAATGATCAGTTCACAAATCCCACTTGGCTGCCCAATTTTTATTCTTCTAGGTTGAAGCATTTGTTTCCAGTAACAGTTTGGATTTTTAGGTTTCATTCTGTTTTCTCCTACATAGATAGCTGTGTTTGGAATTCTAAATCAAACACGGTTTGTGCTAGCTCCTTGAAACTTGACCAAATGAAGTAGTTCTAAGTTCTATCTCTATGGTTTGTTTACTCTTGAAGTACCCCATGCAGAGACTGGCGAAAAACACTTTCGTTTGAAAGGGGTTGCCAAGCTTCCAAAAACTACTAGTTTGCTGAAATCTCAGCAAACATTTTTTCACCAAATCTTGATGATACTTGGTGGTAATGATCAGTTCTCTAAGCACTCTTGGCTGCCCAATTTTCACTCTTCTAGGTTCAAGCGTTCGTTCCAGTAACACTTTGAATTTTTAGGTTTCACTCTGTTTTCTCCTACATAGATAGCTGTGTTTGGAATTCTAAATCAAACACGGTTTGTGCTAGCTCCTTGAAACTTGACACAATGAAGTAGTTCTAAGTTCTATCTCTATGGTTTGTTTCCTCTTGAAGTACCCCATGCAGAGACTGCCAAAAAACACTATCGTTTGAAAGGGGTTGCCAAGATTCCAAAAAACTACTAGTTTGCTGAAATCTCAGCAAACATTTTTTCACCAAATCTTGATGATACTTGGTGGTAATGATCAGTTCACTAAGCCCACTTGGCTGCCCAATTTTCACTCTTCTAGGTTCAAGCGTTCGTTTCCAGTAACACTTTGAAATTTTAGGTTTCACTCTGTTTTCTGCTATATAGATAGCTGTGTTTGGAATTATAAATCAAACACGGTTTGTGCTAGCTCCTTGAAACTTGACCAAATGAAGTAGTTCTAGTTCTTTCTCTATGGTTTGTTTCCTCTTGAAGTACCCCATGCAGAGACTGGCGAAAAACACTTTCGTTTGAAAGGGGTTGCCAAGCTTCCAAAAAACTACTAGTTTGCTGAAATCTCAGCAAACATTTTTTCACCAAATCTTGATGATTCTTGGTAGTAATGATCAGTTCACTAATCCCACTTGGCTGTCCAATTTTTATTCTTCTAAGTTCAAGCGTTCGTTTCCAGTAACAGTTTGAATTTTTAGGTTTCACTCTGTTTTCTCCTACATAGATAGCTGTGTTTGGAATTCTAAATCAAACACGGTTTGTGCTAGCTCCTTGAAACTTGACCAAATGAAGTAGTTCTAAGTTCTATCTCTATGGTTTGATTCCTCTTGAAGTACACCATGCAGAGACTGGCGAAAATCACTTTCGTTTGAAAGGGGTTGCCAAGCTTCCAAAAAACTACTAGTTTGCTGAAATCTCAGCAAACATTTTTTCACCAAATCTTGATGATACTTGGTGGTAATGATCAGTTCATTAATCCTACTTGGCTGCCCAATTTTTATTCTTCTACGTTGAAGCTTTCGTTTCCAGTAACAGTTTGAATTTTTAGGTTTCACTCTGTTTTCTCCTACATAGATAGCTGTGTTTGGAATTCTAAATCAAACACCGTTTGTGCTAGCTCCTTGAAACTTGACAAAATGAAGTAGTTCTAAGTTCTATATCTATGGTTTGTTTCCTCTTGAAGTACCCCAATCAGAGACTGGCGAAAAGCACTTTCGTTTGAAAGGGGTTGCCAAATTTTCAAAAAACTTCTACTTAGCTGAAATCTCAGCAAACATTTTTTCACCAAATCTTGATGATACTTGATGGTAATCATCAGTTCACTAAGCCCACTTGGCTGCCTAATTTTCACTCTTCTAGGTTCAAGCGTTCGTTTCCAGTAACACTTTGAATTTTTAGGTTTCACTCTGTTTTCTCCTACATAGATAGCTGTGTTTGGAATTCTAAAACAAACACGGTTTGTGCTAGCTCCTTGAAACTTGACCAAATGAAGAAGTTCTAAGTTCTATCTCTATGGTTTGTTTCCTCTTGAAGTACCCCATGCAGAGACTGGCGAAAAACACTTTCGTTTGAAAGGGGTTGCCAAGCTTCCAAAAAACTACTACTTTGCTGAAATCTCAGCAAACATTTTTTCACCAAAACTTGATGATACTTGGTGGTAATGATCAGTTCACTAAGCCCACTTGGCTGCCCAATTTTTATTCTTCAAGGTTGAAGCATTCGTTTCCAGTAACAGTTTGAATTTTTAGGTTTCACTCTGTTTTCTCCTACAGACATAGCTGTTTTTGGAATTCTAAATAAAACACGGTTTGTGCTAGCTCCTTGAAACTTGACGAATTGAAGTAGTTCTAAGTTCTATCTCTATGGTTTGTTTCCTCTTGAAGTACCCCATGCAGAGACTGGCGAAAAACACTTTCGTTTGAAAGGGGTAGCCAAGCTTCCAAAAAACTACTAGTTTGCTGAAATCTCAGCAAACACTTTTTCACCAAATCTTGATGAGACGTGGTGGTAATGATCAGTTCACTAAGCCCACTTGGCTGCCCAATTTTCACTCTTCTAGGTTCAAGCGTTCGTTTTGGGTAACACTTTGAATATTTAGGTTTCACTCTGTTTTCTCCTACATAGATAGCTGTGTTTGGAATTCTAAATCAATTACGGTTTGTGCTAGCTCCTTGGAACTTGACCAAATGAAGTAGTTCTAAGTTCTATCTCTATGGTTTGTTTCCTCTTGAAGTACCCCATGCAGAGACTGGCGAAAAGCACTTTCGTTTGAAAGGGGTTGCCAAATTTCCAAAAAACTACTAGTTTGCTGAAATCTCAGCAAACATTTTTTCACCAAATCTTGATGATACTTGGTGGTAATGATCAGTTCAATAAGCCCACTTGGCTGCCCAATTTTCACTCTTCTAGGTTCAAGCGTTCGTTTCCAGTAACACTTTGAAATTTTAGGTTTCACTCTGTTTTCTGCTATATAGATAGATGTGTTTGAAACTCTAAATCAAACAAGGTTTGTGCTAGCTCCTTGAAACTTGACCAAATAAAGTAGTTCTAAGTTATATCTCTATGGTTTGTTTCCTCTTGAAGTACCCCATGCAGAGACTGGCGAAAAACACTTTGGTTTGAAAGGGGTTGCCAAGCTTCCAAAAAACTACTACTTTGCTGAAATCTCAGCAAACATTTTTTCACCAAATCTTGATGATACTTGGTGGTAAAGATCAGTTCCCTAATCCCACTTGGCTGCAAAATTTTTATTCTTCTAGGTTGAAGCATTCGTTTCCAGTAACAGTTTGAATTTTTAGGTTTCACTCTGTTTTCTCCTACATAGATAGCTGTGTTTGGAATTCTAAATCAACACGGTTTGTGCTAGCTTCTTGAAACTTGACCAAATGAAGTAGTTCTAAGTTCTATCTCTATGGTTTGTTTCCTCTTGAAGTACCCCATGCAGAGACTGGCGAAAAACAGTTTCTTTTGAAAGGGGTTGCCAAGCTTCCAAAAAACTACGAGTTTGCTGAAATCTCAGCAAACATTTTTTCACCAAATCTTGATGATACTTGGTGGTAATGATCAGTTCACTAATCCCACTTGGCTGCCCAATTTTTATTCTTCTAGGTTGAAGCATTCGTTTCCAGTAACAGTTTGAATTTTTAGGTTTCACTCTGTTTTCTCCTACATAGATAGCTGTGTTTGGAATTCTAAATCAAACACGGTTTGTGCTAGCTCCTTGAAACTTGACCAAATGAAGTAGTTCTAAGTTCTATCTCTATGGTTTGTTTCCTCTTAAAGAACCCCATGCAGAGCCTGGCGAAAAACACTTTCATTTGAAAGGGGTTGTCATGCTTCCAAAAAACTACTAGTTTGCTGAAATCTCAGCAAACATTTTTTCACCAAATCTTGATCATACTTGGTGGTAATGATCAGTTCAATAATCCCACTAGGCTGCCCAATTTTTATTCTTCTACGTTAAAGCATTCGTTTCCAGTAACAGTTTGAATTTTTAGGTTTCACTCTGTTTTCTCTTACATAGATAGCTGTGTTTGGAATTCTAAATCAAACACGGTTTGTGCTAGCTCCTTGAAACTTGACCAAATGAAGTAGTTCTAAGTTCTATCTCTATGGTTTGTTTCCTCTTGAATACACCATGCAGAGACTGGCGAAAAGCACTTTCGTTTGAAAGGGGTTGCCAAGCTTCCAAAAAACTACTAGTTTGCTGAAATCTCAGCAAACATTTTTTCACCAAATCTTTATAATACTTTGTGGTAATGATCAGTTCACTAATCCCACTTGGCTTCCCAATTTTTATTTTTCTAGGTTCAAGCGTTCGTTTCCACTAACAATTTGAATTTTTAAGTTTCACTCTGTTTTCTCCTACATAGATAGCTGTGTTTGGAATTCTAAATCAAACTCCGTTTGTGCTAGCTCCTTGAAACTTGACCAAATGAAGTAGTTCTAAGTTCTATCTCTATGGTTTGTTTCCTCTTGAAGTACCCCATGCAGAGACTGGCGAAAAGCACTTTCGTTTGTAAGAGGTTGCCAAGCTTCCAAAAACTACTAGTTTGCTGAAATCTCAGCAAACATTTTTTCACCAAATCTTGATGATACTTGGTGGTAATCATCAGTTCACTAAGCCCACTTGGCTGCCCAATTTTCACTCTTCTAGGTTCAAGCGTTCGTTTCCAGTAACACTTTGAATTTTTAGGTTTCACTCTGTTTTCTTCTACATAGATAGCTGTGTTTGGAATTCTAAATCAAACACGGTTTGTGCTAGCTACTTGAAACTTGACAAAATGAAGTAGTTCTAAGTTCTACCTCTATGGTTTGTTTCCTCTTGAAGTACCCCATGCAGAGACTGGCGAAAAACACTTTCGTTTGAAAGGGGTTGCCAAGCTTCCAAAAAATTACTAGTTTGCTGAAATCTCAGCAAACATTTTTTCACCAAATCTTGATGATACTTGGTGGTAATGATCAGTTCACTAAGCCCACTTGGCTGCTGAATTTTCACTTTTCTAGGTTCAAGCGTTCGTTTCCAGTAACACTTTGAATTTTTAGGTTTTAGTCTGTTCTTTGCTATATAGATAGATGTGTTTGAAACTCTAAATCAAACTCGGTTTGTACTAGCTCCTTGAAACTTGACCAAATGAAGTAGTTCTAAGTTCTATCTCTATGGTTTGTTTCCTCTTGAAGTACCCCATGCAGAGACTGGTGAAAAACACTTTCGTTTGAAAGGGGTTGCCAAGCTTCCAAAAAACTACTAGTTTGCTGAAATCTCAGCAAACATTTTTTCGCCAAATCTTGATGATACTCGATGGTAATGATCAGTTCACAAATCCCACTTGGCTGCCCAATTTTTATTCTTCTAGGTTGAAGCATTTGTTTCCAGTAACAGTTTGGATTTTTAGGTTTCACTCTGTTTTCTCCTACATAGATAGCTGTGTTTGGAATTCTAAATCAAACACGGTTTGTGCTAGCTCCTTGAAACTTGACCAAATGAAGTAGTTCTAAGTTCTATCTCTATGGTTTGTTTACTCTTGAAGTACCCCATGCAGAGACTGGCGAAAAACACTTTCGTTTGAAAGGGGTTGCCAAGCTTCCAAAAAACTACTAGTTTGCTGAAATCTCAGCAAACATTTTTTCACCAAATCTTGATGATACTTGGTGGTAATGATCAGTTCTCTAAGCACTCTTGGCTGCCCAATTTTCACTCTTCTAGGTTCAAGCGTTCGTTCCCAGTAACACTTTGAATTTTTAGGTTTCACTCTGTTTTCTCCTACATAGATAGCTGTGTTTGGAATTCTAAATCAAACACGGTTTGTGCTAGCTCCTTGAAACTTGACACAATGAAGTAGTTCTAAGTTCTATCTCTATGGTTTGTTTCCTCTTGAAGTACCCCATGCAGAGACTGCCAAAAAACACTATCGTTTGAAAGGGGTTGCCAAGATTCCAAAAAACTACTAGTTTGCTGAAATCTCAGCAAACATTTTTTCACCAAATCTTGATGATACTTGGTGGTAATGATCAGTTCACTAAGCCCACTTGGCTGCCCAATTTTCACTCTTCTAGGTTCAAGCGTTCGTTTCCAGTAACACTTTGAAATTTTAGGTTTCACTCTGTTTTCTGCTATATAGATAGCTGTGTTTGGAATTATAAATCAAACACGGTTTGTGCTAGCTCCTTGAAACTTGACCAAATGAAGTAGTTCTAGTTCTTTCTCTATGGTTTGTTTCCTCTTGAAGTACCCCATGCAGAGACTGGCGAAAAACACTTTCGTTTGAAAGGGGTTGCCAAGCTTCCAAAAAACTACTAGTTTGCTGAAATCTCAGCAAACATTTTTTCACCAAATCTTGATGATTCTTGGTAGTAATGATCAGTTCACTAATCCCACTTGGCTGTCCAATTTTTATTCTTCTAAGTTCAAGCGTTCGTTTCCAGTAACAGTTTGAATTTTTAGGTTTCACTCTGTTTTCTCCTACATAGATAGCTGTGTTTGGAATTCTAAATCAAACACGGTTTGTGCTAGCTCCTTGAAACTTGACCAAATGAAGTAGTTCTAAGTTCTATCTCTATGGTTTGATTCCTCTTGAAGTACACCATGCAGAGACTGGCGAAAATCACTTTCGTTTGAAAGGGGTTGCCAAGCTTCCAAAAAACTACTAGTTTGCTGAAATCTCAGCAAACATTTTTTCACCAAATCTTGATGATACTTGGTGGTAATGATCAGTTCATTAATCCTACTTGGCTGCCCAATTTTTATTCTTCTACGTTGAAGCTTTCGTTTCCAGTAACAGTTTGAATTTTTAGGTTTCACTCTGTTTTCTCCTACATAGATAGCTGTGTTTGGAATTCTAAATCAAACACCGTTTGTGCTAGCTCCTTGAAACTTGACAAAATGAAGTAGTTCTAAGTTCTATCTCTATGGTTTGTTTCCTCTTGAAGTACCCCAATCAGAGACTGGCGAAAAGCACTTTCGTTTGAAAGGGGTTGCCAAATTTTCAAAAAACTTCTACTTAGCTGAAATCTCATCAAACATTTTTTCACCAAATCTTGATGATACTTGATGGTAATCATCAGTTCACTAAGCCCACTTGGCTGCCTAATTTTCACTCTTCTAGGTTCAAGCGTTCGTTTCCAGTAACACTTTGAATTTTTAGGTTTCACTCTGTTTTCTCCTACATAGATAGCTGTGTTTGGAATTCTAAAACAAACACGGTTTGTGCTAGCTCCTTGAAACTTGACCAAATGAAGAAGTTCTAAGTTCTATCTCTATGGTTTGTTTCCTCTTGAAGTACCCCATGCAGAGACTGGCGAAAAACACTTTCGTTTGAAAGGGGTTGCCAAGCTTCCAAAAAACTACTACTTTGCTGAAATCTCAGCAAACATTTTTTCACCAAATCTTGATGATACTTGGTGGTAATGATCAGTTCACTAAGCCCACTTGGCTGCCCAATTTTTATTCTTCAAGGTTGAAGCATTCGTTTCCAGTAACAGTTTGAATTTTTAGGTTTCACTCTGTTTTCTCCTACAGACATAGCTGTTTTTGGAATTCTAAATAAAACACGGTTGTGCTAGCTCCTTGAAACTTGACGAAATGAAGTAGTTCTAAGTTCTATCTCTATGGTTTGTTTCCTCTTGAAGTACCCCATGCAGAGACTGGCGAAAAACACTTTCGTTTGAAAGGGGTAGCCAAGCTTCCAAAAAACTACTAGTTTGCTGAAATCTCAGCAAACACTTTTTCACCAAATCTTGATGAGACGTGGTGGTAATGATCAGTTCACTAAGCCCAATTGGCTGCCCAATTTTCACTCTTCTAGGTTCAAGCGTTCGTTTTGGGTAACACTTTGAATATTTAGGTTTCACTCTGTTTTCTCCTACATAGATAGCTGTGTTTGGAATTCTAAATCAATTACGGTTTGTGCTAGCTCCTTGGAACTTGACCAAATGAAGTAGTTCTAAGTTCTATCTCTATGGTTTGTTTCCTCTTGAAGTACCCCATGCAGAGACTGGCGAAAAGCACTTTCGTTTGAAAGGGGTTGCCAAATTTCCAAAAAACTACTAGTTTGCTGAAATCTCAGCAAACATTTTTTCACCAAATCTTGATGATACTTGGTGGTAATGATCAGTTCAATAAGCCCACTTGGCTGCCCAATTTTCACTCTTCTAGGTTCAAGCGTTCGTTTCCAGTAACACTTTGAAATTTTAGGTTTCACTCTGTTTTCTGCTATATAGATAGATGTGTTTGAAACTCTAAATCAAACAAGGTTTGTGCTAGCTCCTTGAAACTTGACCAAATAAAGTAGTTCTAAGTTATATCTCTATGGTTTGTTTCCTCTTGAAGTACCCCATGCAGAGACTGGCGAAAAACACTTTGGTTTGAAAGGGGTTGCCAAGCTTCCAAAAAACTACTACTTTGCTGAAATCTCAGCAAACATTTTTTCACCAAATCTTGATGATACTTGGTGGTAAAGATCAGTTCCCTAATCCCACTTGGCTGCAAAATTTTTATTCTTCTAGGTTGAAGCATTCGTTTCCAGTAACAGTTTGAATTTTTAGGTTTCACTCTGTTTTCTCCTACATAGATAGCTGTGTTTGGAATTCTAAATCAAACACGGTTTGTGCTAGCTCCTTGAAACTTGACCAAATGAAGTAGTTCTAAGTTCTATCTCTATGGTTTGTTTCCTCTTAAAGAACCCCATGCAGAGCCTGGCGAAAAACACTTTCATTTGAAAGGGGTTGTCATGCTTCCAAAAAACTACTAGTTTGCTGAAATCTCAGCAAACATTTTTTCACCAAATCTTGATCATACTTGGTGGTAATGATCAGTTCAATAATCCCACTAGGCTGCCCAATTTTTATTCTTCTACGTTAAAGCATTCGTTTCCAGTAACAGTTTGAATTTTTAGGTTTCACTCTGTTTTCTCTTACATAGATAGCTGTGTTTGGAATTCTAAATCAAACACGGTTTGTGCTAGCTCCTTGAAACTTGACCAAATGAAGTAGTTCTAAGTTCTATCTCTATGGTTTGTTTCCTCTTGAATACACCATGCAGAGACTGGCGAAAAGCACTTTCGTTTGAAAGGGGTTGCCAAGCTTCCAAAAAACTACTAGTTTGCTGAAATCTCAGCAAACATTTTTTCACCAAATCTTTATAATACTTGGTGGTAATGATCAGTTCACTAATCCCACTTGGCTTCCCAATTTTTATTCTTCTAGGTTCAAGCGTTCGTTTCCACTAACAGTTTGAATTTTTAAGTTTCACTCTGTTTTCTCCTACATAGATAGCTGTGTTTGGAATTCTAAAACAAACACGGTTTGTGCTAGCTCCTTGAAACTTGACCAAATGAAGAAGTTCTAAGTTCTATCTCTATGGTTTGTTTCCTCTTGAAGTACCCCATGAAGAGACTGGCGAAAAACACTTTCGTTTGAAAGGGGTTGCCAAGCTTCCAAAAAACTACTACTTTGCTGAAATCTCAGCAAACATTTTTTCAGCAAATCTTGATGATACTTGGTGGTAATGATCAGTTCACTAAGCCCACTTGGCTGCCCAATTTTTATTCTTCAAGGTTGAAGCATTCGTTTCCAGTAACAGTTTGAATTTTTAGGTTTCACTCTGTTTTCTCCTACAGACATAGCTGTTTTTGGAATTCTAAATAAAACACGGTTTGTGCTAGCTCCTTGAAACTTGACGAAATGAAGTAGTTCTAAGTTCTATCTCTATGGTTTGTTTCCTCTTGAAGTACCCTATGCAGAGACTGGCGAAAAACACTTTCGTTTGAAAGGGGTAGCCAAGCTTCCAAAAAACTACTAGTTTGCTGAAATCTCAGCAAACACTTTTTCACCAAATCTTGATGAGACGTGGTGGTAATGATCAGTTCACTAAGCCCACTTGGCTGCCCAATTTTCACTCTTCTAGGTTCAAGCGTTCGTTTTGGGTAACACTTTGAATATTTAGGTTTCACTCTGTTTTCTCCTACATAGATAGCTGTGTTTGGAATTCTAAATCAATTACGGTTTGTGCTAGCTCCTTGGAACTTGACCAAATGAAGTAGTTCTAAGTTCTATCTCTATGGTTTGTTTCCTCTTGAAGTACCCCATGCAGAGACTGGCGAAAAGCACTTTCGTTTGAAAGGGGTTGCCAAATTTCCAAAAAACTACTAGTTTGCTGAAATCTCAGCAAACATTTTTTCACCAAATCTTGATGATACTTGGTGGTAATGATCAGTTCAATAAGCCCACTTGGCTGCCCAATTTTCACTCTTCTAGGTTCAAGCGTTCGTTTCCAGTAACACTTTGAAATTTTAGGTTTCACTCTGTTTTCTGCTATATAGATAGATGTGTTTGAAACTCTAAATCAAACAAGGTTTGTGCTAGCTCCTTGAAACTTGACCAAATAAAGTAGTTCTAAGTTATATCTCTATGGTTTGTTTCCTCTTGAAGTACCCCATGCAGAGACTGGCGAAAAACACTTTGGTTTGAAAGGGGTTGCCAAGCTTCCAAAAAACTACTACTTTGCTGAAATCTCAGCAAACATTTTTTCACCAAATCTTGATGATACTTGGTGGTAAAGATCAGTTCCCTAATCCCACTTGGCTGCAAAATTTTTATTCTTCTAGGTTGAAGCATTCGTTTCCAGTAACAGTTTGAATTTTTAGGTTTCACTCTGTTTTCTCCTACATAGATAGCTGTGTTTGGAATTCTAAATCAAACACGGTTTGTGCTAGCTTCTTGAAACTTGACCAAATGAAGTAGTTCTAAGTTCTATCTCTATGGTTTGTTTCCTCTTGAAGTACCCCATGCAGAGACTGGCGAAAAACAGTTTCTTTTGAAAGGGGTTGCCAAGCTTCCAAAAAACTACGAGTTTGCTGAAATCTCAGCAAACATTTTTTCACCAAATCTTGATGATACTTGGTGGTAATGATCAGTTCACTAATCCCACTTGGCTGCCCAATTTTTATTCTTCTAGGTTGAAGCATTCGTTTCCAGTAACAGTTTGAATTTTTAGGTTTCACTCTGTTTTCTCCTACATAGATAGCTGTGTTTGGAATTCTAAATCAAACACGGTTTGTGCTAGCTCCTTGAAACTTGACCAAATGAAGTAGTTCTAAGTTCTATCTCTATGGTTTGTTTCCTCTTAAAGAACCCCATGCAGAGCCTGGCGAAAAACACTTTCATTTGAAAGGGGTTGTCATGCTTCCAAAAAACTACTAGTTTGCTGAAATCTCAGCAAACATTTTTTCACCAAATCTTGATCATACTTGGTGGTAATGATCAGTTCAATAATCCCACTAGGCTGCCCAATTTTTATTCTTCTACGTTAAAGCATTCGTTTCCAGTAACAGTTTGAATTTTTAGGTTTCACTCTGTTTTCTCTTACATAGATAGCTGTGTTTGGAATTCTAAATCAAACACGGTTTGTGCTAGCTCCTTGAAACTTGACCAAATGAAGTAGTTCTAAGTTCTATCTCTATGGTTTGTTTCCTCTTGAATACACCATGCAGAGACTGGCGAAAAGCACTTTCGTTTGAAAGGGGTTGCCAAGCTTCCAAAAAACTACTAGTTTGCTGAAATCTCAGCAAACATTTTTTCACCAAATCTTTATAATACTTGGTGGTAATGATCAGTTCACTAATCCCACTTGGCTTCCCAATTTTTATTCTTCTAGGTTCAAGCGTTCGTTTCCACTAACAGTTTGAATTTTTAAGTTTCACTCTGTTTTCTCCTACATAGATAGCTGTGTTTGGAATTCTAAATCAAACACCGTTTGTGCTAGCTCCTTAAAACTTGACCAAATGAAGTAGTTCTAAGTTCTATCTCTATGGTTTGTTTCCTCTTGAAGTACCCCATGCAGAGACTGGCGAAAAGCACTTTCGTTTGAAAGGGGTTGCCAAGCTTCCAAAAAACTACTAGTTTGCTGAAATCTCAGCAAACATTTTTTTCACCAAATCTTGATGATACTTGGTAGTAATGATCAGTTCACTAATCCCACTTGGCTGCCCAATTTTTATTCTTCTAGGTTCAAGCGTTCGTTTCCAGTAACAGTTTGAATTTTTATGTTTCACTCTGTTTTCTCCTACATAGATAGCTGTGTTTTTAATTCTAAATCAAACACGGTTTGTGCTAGCTCCTTGAAACTTGACCAAATGAAGTAGTTCTAAGTTCTATCTCTATGGTTTGTTTCCTCTTGAAATACACCATGCAGAGACTGGCAAAAAGCACTTTCGTTTGTAAGAGGTTGCCAAGCTTCCAAAAAACTACTAGTTTGCTGAAATCTCAGCAAACATTTTTTCACCAAATCTTGATGATACTTGGTGGTAATCATCAGTTCACTAAGCCCACTTGGCTGCCCAATTTTCACTATTCTAGGTTCAAGCGTTCGTTTCCAGTAACACTTTGAATTTTTAGGTTTCACTCTGTTTTCTTCTACATAGATAGCTGTGTTTGGAATTCTAAATCAAACACGGTTTGTGCTAGCTACTTGAAACTTGACAAAATGAAGTAGTTCTAAGTTCTACCTCTATGGTTTGTTTCCTCTTGAAGTACCCCATGCAGAGACTGGCGAAAAACACTTTTGTTTGAAAGGGGTTGCCAAGCTTCCAAAAAATTACTAGTTTGCTGAAATCTCAGCAAACATTTTTTCACCAAATCTTGATGATACTTGGTGGTAATGATCAGTTCACTAAGCCCACTTGGCTGCTCAATTTTCACTTTTCTAGGTTCAAGCGTTCGTTTCCAGTAACACTTTGAATTTTTAGGTTTTAGTCTGTTCTTTGCTATATAGATAGATGTGTTTGAAACTCTAAATCAAACTCGGTTTGTACTAGCTCCTTGAAACTTGACCAAATGAAGTAGTTCTAAGTTCTATCTCTATGGTTTGTTTCCTCTTGAAGTACCCCATGCAGAGACTGGTGAAAAACACTTTCGTTTGAAAGGGGTTGCCAAGCTTCCAAAAAACTACTAGTTTGCTGAAATCTCAGCAAACATTTTTTCACCAAATCTTGATGATACTCGATGGTAATGATCAGTTCACAAATCCCACTTGGCTGCCCAATTTTTTTTCTTCTAGGTTGAAGCATTTGTTTCCAGTAACAGTTTGGATTTTTAGGTTTCACTCTGTTTTCTCCTACATAGATAGCTGTGTTTGGAATTCTAAATCCAACACGGTTTGTGCTAGCTCCTTGAAACTTGACCAAATGAAGTAGTTCTAAGTTCTATCTCTATGGTTTGTTTACTCTTGAAGTACCCCATGCAGAGACTGGCGAAAAACACTTTCGTTTGAAAGGGGTTGCCAAGCTTCCAAAAAACTACTAGTTTGCTGAAATCTCAGCAAACATTTTTTCACCAAATCTTGATGATACTTGGTGGTAATGATCAGTTCTCTAAGCACTCTTGGCTGCCCAATTTTCACTCTTCTAGGTTCAAGCGTTCGTTCCCAGTAACACTTTGAATTTTTAGGTTTCACTCTGTTTTCTCCTACATAGATAGCTGTGTTTGGAATTCTAAATCAAACACGGTTTGTGCTAGCTCCTTGAAACTTGACACAATGAAGTAGTTCTAAGTTCTATCTCTATGGTTTGTTTCCTCTTGAAGTACCCCATGCAGAGACTGCCAAAAAACACTATCGTTTGAAAGGGGTTGCCAAGATTCCAAAAAACTACTAGTTTGCTGAAATCTCAGCAAACATTTTTTCACCAAATCTTGATGATACTTGGTGGTAATGATCAGTTCACTAAGCCCACTTGGCTGCCCAATTTTCACTCTTCTAGGTTCAAGCGTTCGTTTCCAGTAACACTTTGAAATTTTAGGTTTCACTCTGTTTTCTGCTATATAGATAGCTGTGTTTGGAATTATAAATCAAACACGGTTTGTGCTAGCTCCTTGAAACTTGACCAAATGAAGTAGTTCTAGTTCTTTCTCTATGGTTTGTTTCCTCTTGAAGTACCCCATGCAGAGACTGGCGAAAAACACTTTCGTTTGAAAGGGGTTGCCAAGCTTCCAAAAAACTACTAGTTTGCTGAAATCTCAGCAAACATTTTTTCACCAAATCTTGATGATTCTTGGTGGTAATGATCAGTTCACTAATCCCACTTGGCTGTCCAATTTTTATTCTTCTAAGTTCAAGCGTTCGTTTCCAGTAACAGTTTGAATTTTTAGGTTTCACTCTGTTTTCTCCTACATAGATAGCTGTGTTTGGAATTCTAAATCAAACACGGTTTGTGCTAGCTCCTTGAAACTTGACCAAATGAAGTAGTTCTAAGTTCTATCTCTATGGTTTGATTCCTCTTGAAGTACACCATGCAGAGACTGGCGAAAATCACTTTCGTTTGAAAGGGGTTGCCAAGCTTCCAAAAAACTACTAGTTTGCTGAAATCTCAGCAAACATTTTTTCACCAAATCTTGATGATACTTGGTGGTAATGATCAGTTCATTAATCCTACTTGGCTGCCCAATTTTTATTCTTCTACGTTGAAGCTTTCGTTTCCAGTAACAGTTTGAATTTTTAGGTTTCACTCTGTTTTCTCCTACAGACATAGCTGTTTTTGGAATTCTAAATAAAACACGGTTTGTGCTAGCTCCTTGAAACTTGACGAAATGAAGTAGTTCTAAGTTCTATCTCTATGGTTTGTTTCCTCTTGAAGTACCCCATGCAGAGACTGGCGAAAAACACTTTCGTTTGAAAGGGGTTGCCAAGCTTCCAAAAAACTACTAGTTTGCTGAAATCTCAGCAAACACTTTTTCACCAAATCTTGATGAGACGTGGTGGTAATGATCAGTTCACTAAGCCCACTTGGCTGCCCAATTTTCACTCTTCTAGGTTCAAGCGTTCGTTTTGGGTAACACTTTGAATATTTAGGTTTCACTCTGTTTTCTCCTACATAGTTAGCTGTGTTTGGAATTCTAAATCAATTACGGTTTGTGCTAGCTCCTTGGAACTTGACCAAATGAAGTAGTTCTAAGTTCTATCTCTATGGTTTGTTTCCTCTTGAAGAACCCCATGCAGAGACTGGCGAAAAGCACTTTCGTTTGAAAGGGGTTGCCAAATTTCTAAAAAACTACTAGTTTGCTGAAATCTCAGCAAACATTTTTTCACCAAATCTTGATGATACTTGGTGGTAATGATCAGTTCAATAAGCCCACTTGGCTGCCCAATTTTCACTCTTCTAGGTTCAAGCGTTCGTTTCCAGTAACACTTTGAAATTTTAGGTTTCACTCTGTTTCTGCTATATAGATAGATGTGTTTGAAACTCTAAATCAAACAAGGTTTGTGCTAGCTCCTTGAAACTTGACCAAATAAAGTAGTTCTAAGTTATATCTCTATGGTTTGTTTCCTCTTGAAGTACCCCATGCAGAGACTGGCGAAAAACACTTTGGTTTGAAAGGGGTTGCCAAGCTTCCAAAAAACTACTACTTTGCTGAAATCTCAGCAAACATTTTTTCACCAAATCTTGATGATACTTGGTGGTAAAGATCAGTTCCCTAATCCCACTTGGCTGCAAAATTTTATTCTTCTAGGTTGAAGCATTCGTTTCCAGTAACAGTTTGAATTTTTAGGTTTCACTCTGTTTTCTCCTACATAGATAGCTGTGTTTGGAATTCTAAATCAACATGGTTTGTGCTAGCTTCTTGAAACTTGACCAAATGAAGTAGTTCTAAGTTCTATCTCTATGGTTTGTTTCCTCTTGAAGTACCCCATGCAGAGACTGGCGAAAAACAGTTTCTTTTGAAAGGGGTTGCCAAGCTTCCAAAAAACTACGAGTTTGCTGAATCTCAGCAAACATTTTTTCACCAAATCTTGATGATACTTGGTGGTAATAATCAGTTCACTAATCCCACTTGGCTGCCCAATTTTTATTCTTCTAGGTTGAAGCATTCGTTTCCAGTAACAGTTTGAATTTTTAGGTTTCACTCTGTTTTCTCCTACATAGATAGCTGTGTTTGGAATTCTAAATCAAACACGGTTTGTGCTAGCTCCTTGAAACTTGACCAAATGAAGTAGTTCTAAGTTCTATCTCTATGGTTTGTTTCCTCTTGAAGAACCCCATGCAGAGCCTGGCGAAAAACACTTTCATTTGAAAGGGGTTGTCATGCTTCCAAAAAACTACTAGTTTGCTGAAATCTCAGCAAACATTTTTTCACCAAATCTTGATCATACTTGGTGGTAATGATCAGTTCAATAATCCCACTAGGCTGCCCAATTTTTATCCTTCTACCTTAAAGCATTCGTTTCCAGTAACAGTTTGAATTTTTAGGTTTCACTCTGTTTTCTCTTACATAGATAGCTGTGTTTGGAATTCTAAATCAAACACGGTTTGTGCTAGCTCCTTGAAACTTGACCAAATGAAGTAGTTCTAAGTTCTATCTCTATGGTTTGTTTCCTCTTGAATACACCATGCAGAGACTGGCGAAAAGCACTTTCGTTTGAAAGGGTTGCCAAGCTTCCAAAAAACTACTAGTTTGCTGAAATCTCAGCAAACATTTTTTCACCAAATCTTTATAATACTTGGTGGTAATGATCAGTTCACTAATCCCACTTGGCTTCCCAATTTTTATTCTTCTAGGTTCAAGCGTTCGTTTCCACTAACAGTTTGAATTTTTAAGTTTCACTCTGTTTTCTCCTACATAGATAGCTGTGTTTGGAATTCTAAATCAAACACCGTTTGTGCTAGCTCCTTGAAACTTGACCAAATGAAGTAGTTCTAAGTTCTATCTCTATGGTTTGTTTCCTCTTGAAGTACCCCATGCAGAGACTGGCGAAAAGCACTTTCGTTTGAAAGGGGTTGCCAAATTTTCAAAAAACTTCTACTTAGCTGAAATCTCAGCAAACATTTTTTCACCAAATCTTGATGATACTTGATGGTAATCATCAGTTCACTAAGCCCACTTGGCTGCCCAATTTTCACTCTTCTAGGTTCAAGCGTTCGTTTCCAGTAACACTTTGAATTTTTAGGTTTCACTCTGTTTTCTCCTACATAGATAGCTGTGTTTGGAATTCTAAAACAAACACGGTTTGTGCTAGCTCCTTGAAACTTGACCAAATGAAGAAGTTCTAAGTTCTATCTCTATGGTTTGTTTCCTCTTGAAGTACCCCATGCAGAGACTGGCGAAAAACACTTTCGTTTGAAAGGGGTTGCCAAGCTTCCAAAAAACTACTACTTTGCTGAAATCTCAGCAAACATTTTTTCACCAAATCTTGATGATACTTGGTGGTAATGATCAGTTCACTAAGCCCACTTGGCTGCCCAATTTTTATTCTTCAAGGTTGAAGCATTCGTTTCCAGTAACAGTTTGAATTTTTAGGTTTCACTCTGTTTTCTCCTACAGACATAGCTGTTTTTGGAATTCTAAATAAAACACGGTTTGTGCTAGCTCCTTGAAACTTGACGAAATGAAGTAGTTCTAAGTTCTGTCTCTATGGTTTGTTTCCTCTTGAAGTACCCCATGCAGAGACTGGCGAAAAACACTTTTGTTTGAAAGGGGTTGCCAAGCTTCCAAAAAACTACTAGTTTGCTGAAATCTCAGCAAACACTTTTTCACCAAATCTTGATGAGACGTGGTGGTAATGATCAGTTCACTAAGCCCACTTGGCTGCCCAATTTTCACTCTTCTAGGTTCAAGCGTTCGTTTTGGGTAACACTTTGAATATTTAGGTTTCACTCTGTTTTCTCCTACATAGATAGCTGTGTTTGGAATTCTAAATCAATTACGGTTTGTGCTAGCTCCTTGGAACTTGACCAAATGAAGTAGTTCTAAGTTCTGTCTCTATGGTTTGTTTTCTCTTGAAGTACCCCATGCAGAGACTGGCGAAAAGCACTTTCGTTTGAAAGGGGTTGCCAAATTTCCAAAAAACTACTAGTTTGCTGAAATCTCAGCAAACATTTTTTCACCAAATCTTGATGATACTTGGTGGTAAAGATCAGTTCCCTAATCCCACTTGGCTGCAAAATTTTTATTCTTCTAGGTTGAAGCATTCGTTTCCAGTAACAGTCTGAATTTTTAGGTTTCACTCTGTTTTCTCCGACATAGATAGCTGTGTTTGGAATTCTAAATCAAACACGGTTTGTGCTAGCTTCTTGAAACTTGACCAAATGAAGTAGTTCTAAGTTCTATCTCTATGGTTTGTTTCCTCTTGAAGTACCCCATGCAGAGACTGGCGAAAAACAGTTTATTTTGAAAGGGGTTGCCAAGCTTCCAAAAAACTACGAGTTTGCTGAAATCTCAGCAAACATTTTTTCACCAAATCTTGATGATACTTGGTGGTAATGATCAGTTCACTAATCCCACTTGGCTGCCCAATTTTTATTCTTCTAGGTTGAAGCATTCGTTTCCAGTAACAGTTTGAATTTTTAGGTTTCACTCTGTTTTCTCCTACATAGATAGCTGTGTTTGGAATTCTAAATCAAACACGGTTTGTGCTAGCTCCTTGAAACTTGACCAAATGAAGTAGTTCTAAGTTCTATCTCTATGGTTTGTTTCCTCTTGAAGTACCCCATGCAGAGCCTGGCGAAAAACACTTTCATTTGAAAGGGGTTGTCATGCTTCCAAAAAACTACTAGTTTGCTGAAATCTCAGCAAACATTTTTTCACCAAATCTTGATCATACTTGGTGGTAATGATCAGTTCAATAATCCCACTAGGCTGCCCAATTTTTATTCTTCTACGTTAAAGCATTCGTTTCCAGTAACAGTTTGAATTTTTAGGTTTCAATCTGTTTTCTCTTACATAGATAGCTGTGTTTGGAATTCTAAATCAAACACGGTTTGTGCTAGCTCCTTGAAACTTGAACAAATGAAGTAGTTCTAAGTTCTATCTCTATGGTTTGTTTCCTCTTGAATACACCATGCAGAGACTGGCGAAAAGCACTTTCGTTTGAAAGGGGTTGCCAAGCTTCCAAAAAACTACTAGTTTGCTGAAATCTCAGCAAACATTTTTTCACCAAATCTTTATAATACTTGGTGGTAATGATCAGTTCACTAATCCCACTTGGCTGCCCAATTTTTATTCTTCTAGGTTCAAGCGTTCCTTTCCACTAACAGTTTGAATTTTTAAGTTTCACTCTGTTTTCTCCTACATAGATAGCTGTGTTTGGAATTCTAAATCAAACACGGTTTGTGCTAGCTCCTTGAAACTTGACCAAATGAAGTAGTTCTAAGTTCTATCTCTATGGTTTGTTTCCTCTTGAAATACCCCATGCAGAGACTGGCGAAAAGCACTTTCGTTTGAAAGGGGTTGCCAAGCTTCCAAAAAACTACTAGTTTGATGAAATCTCAGCAAACATTTTTTCACAAAATCTTGATGATACTTGATGGTAATCATCAGTTCACTAAGCCCACTTGGCTGCCCAATTTTCACTCTTCTATTTTCAAGCGTTCGTTTCCAGTAACACTTTGAATTTTCAGGTTTCACTCTGTTTTCTCCTACATAGATAGCTGTGTTTGGAATTCTAAATCCAACACGGTTTGTTCTACCTCCTTTAAACTTGACCAAATGAAGTAGTTCTAAGTTCTATCGGTATGGTTTGTTTCCCCTTGAAGTATCCCATGCAGAGACTGGCGAAAAACACTTTCATTTGAAAGGGGTTGTCAAGCTTCCAAAAAAATACTAGTTTGCTGAAATCTCAGCAAACATTTTTTCACCAAATCTTGATGATACTTGGTGGTAATCATCAGTTCACTAAGCGCACTTGGCTGCCCAATTTTCACTCTTCTAGGTTCAAGCGTTCATTTCCAGAAACACTTTGAATTTTTAGGTTTCACTCTGTTTTCTCCTACATAGATAGCTGTGTTTTCAATTCTAAATCAAACACGGTTTGTTCTACCTCCTTGAATCTTGACCAAATGAAGTAGTTCTAAGTTCTATCTCTTTGGTTTGTTTCCTCTTGAAGTACCCCATGCAGAGACTGGCGAAAAACACTTTGGTTTGAAAGGGGTTGCCAAGCTTCCAAAAAACTACTAGTTTGCTGAAATCTCAGCAAACATTTTTTCACCAAATCTTGATGATACTTGGTGGTAATGATCAGTTCAATAAGCCCACTTGGCTGCCCAATTT
The DNA here is from genome assembly GCF_048772815.1 of Callospermophilus lateralis. Classification (NCBI taxonomy): domain Eukaryota; kingdom Metazoa; phylum Chordata; class Mammalia; order Rodentia; family Sciuridae; genus Callospermophilus; species Callospermophilus lateralis. The sequence goes on from NW_027515182.1 coordinate 70,297, forward strand.
TCACTCTTCTAGGTTCAAGCGTTCGTTTCCAGTAACACTTTGAAATTTTAGGTTTCACTCTGTTTTCTGCTATATAGATAGATGTGTTTGAAACTCTAAATCAAACAAGGTTTGTGCTAGCTCCTTGAAACTTGACCAAATAAAGTAGTTCTAAGTTATATCTCTATGGTTTGTTTCCTCTTGAAGTACCCCATGCAGAGACTGGCGAAAAACACTTTGGTTTGAAAGGGGTTGCCAAGCTTCCAAAAAACTACTACTTTGCTGAAATCTCAGCAAACATTTTTTCACCAAATCTTGATGATACTTGGTGGTAAAGATCAGTTCCCTAATCCCACTTGGCTGCAAAATTTTTATTCTTCTAGGTTGAAGCATTCGTTTCCAGTAACAGTTTGAATTTTTAGGTTTCACTCTGTTTTCTCCTACATAGATAGCTGTGTTTGGAATTCTAAATCAAACACGGTTTGTGCTAGCTTCTTGAAACTTGACCAAATGAAGTAGTTCTAAGTTCTATCTCTATGGTTTGTTTCCTCTTGAAGTACCCCATGCAGAGACTGGCGAAAAACAGTTTCTTTTGAAAGGGGTTGCCAAGCTTCCAAAAAACTACGAGTTTGCTGAAATCTCAGCAAACATTTTTTCACCAAATCTTGATGATACTTGGTGGTAATGATCAGTTCACTAATCCCACTTGGCTGCCCAATTTTTATTCTTCTAGGTTGAAGCATTCGTTTCCAGTAACAGTTTGAATTTTTAGGTTTCACTCTGTTTTCTCTTACATAGATAGCTGTGTTTGGAATTCTAAATCAAACACGGTTTGTGCTAGCTCCTTGAAACTTGACCAAATGAAGTAGTTCTAAGTTCTATCTCTATGGTTTGTTTCCTCTTGAATACACCATGCAGAGACTGGCGAAAAGCACTTTCGTTTGAAAGGGGTTGCCAAGCTTCCAAAAAACTACTAGTTTGCTGAAATCTCAGCAAACATTTTTTCACCAAATCTTTATAATACTTGGTGGTAATGATCAGTTCACTAATCCCACTTGGCTTCCCAATTTTTATTCTTCTAGGTTCAAGCGTTCGTTTCCACTAACAGTTTGAATTTTTAAGTTTCACTCTGTTTTCTCCTACATAGATAGCTGTGTTTGGAATTCTAAATCAAACACCGTTTGTGCTAGCTCCTTGAAACTGGACCAAATGAAGTAGTTCTAAGTTCTATCTCTATGGTTTGTTTCCTCTTGAAGTACCCCATGCAGAGACTGGCGAAAAGCACTTTCGTTTGAAAGGGGTTGCCAAATTTTCAAAAAACTTCTACTTAGCTGAAATCTCAGCAAACATTTTTTCACCAAATCTTGATGATACTTGATGGTAATCATCAGTTCACTAAGCCCACTTGGCTGCCCAATTTTCACTCTTCTAGGTTCAAGCGTTCGTTTCCAGTAACACTTTGAATTTTTAGGTTTCACTCTGTTTTCTCCTACATAGATAGCTGTGTTTGGAATTCTAAAACAAACACGGTTTGTGCTAGCTCCTTGAAACTTGACCAAATGAAGAAGTTCTAAGTTCTATCTCTATGGTTTGTTTCCTCTTGAAGTACCCCATGCAGAGACTGGCGAAAAACACTTTCGTTTGAAAGGGGTTGCCAAGCTTCCAAAAAACTACTACTTTGCTGAAATCTCAGCAAACATTTTTTCACCAAATCTTGATGATACTTGGTGGTAATGATCAGTTCACTAAGCCCACTTGGCTGCCCAATTTTTATTCTTCAAGGTTGAAGCATTCGTTTCCAGTAACAGTTTGAATTTTTAGGTTTCACTCTGTTTTCTCCTACAGACATAGCTGTTTTTGGAATTCTAAATAAAACACGGTTTGTGCTAGCTCCTTGAAACTTGACGAAATGAAGTAGTTCTAAGTTCTGTCTCTATGGTTTGTTTCCTCTTGAAGTACCCCATGCAGAGACTGGCGAAAAACACTTTCGTTTGAAAGGGGTTGCCAAGCTTCCAAAAAACTACTACTTTGCTGAAATCTCAGCAAACATTTTTTCACCAAATCTTGATGATACTTGGTGGTAATGATCAGTTCACTAAGCCCTCTTGGCTGCCCAATTTTCACTCTTCTAGGTTCAAGCGTTCGTTTACAGTAACACTTTGAATTTTTAGGTTTCATTCTGTTTTCTGCTATATAGATTGATGTGCTTGAAACTCTAAATCCAACACGGTTTGTGCTAGCTCCTTGAAACTTGTCCAAATGAAGTAGTTCTAAGTTCTATCTCTATGGTTTGTTTAATCTTGAAGTACCCCATGCAGAGACTGGCGAAAAACACTTTCGTTTGAAAGGGGTTGCCAAGCTTCCAAAAAACTACTAGTTTGCAGAAATCTCAGCAAACATTTTTTTCACCAAATCTTGATGATACTTGGTGGTAATGATCAGTTCACTAATCCCACTTGGCTGCCCAATTTTTATTCTTCTAGGGTCAAGCGTTCGTTTCCAGTAACAGTTTGAATTTTTACGTTTCACTCTGTTTTCTCCTACATAGATAGCTGTGTTTGGAATTCTAAATCAAACACGGTTTGTGCTAGCTCCTTGAAACTTGACCAAATGAAGTAGTTCTAAGTTCTATCTCTATGGTTTGTTTCCTCTTGAAATACACCATGCAGAGACTGGCAAAAAGCACTTTCGTTTGTAAGAGGTTGCCAAGCTTCCAAAAAACTACTAGTTTGCTGAAATCTCAGCAAACATTTTTTCACCAAATCTTGATGATACTTGGTGGTAATGATCAGTTAACTAATCCCACTTGGCTGCCCAATTTTTATTCTTCTACGTTGAAGCATTCGTTTCCAGTAACAGTTTGAATTTTTAGGTTTCACTCTGTTTTCTCCTACATAGATAGCTGTGTTTGGAATTCTAAATCAAACACGGTTTGTGCTAGCTCCTTGAAACTTGACCAAATGAAGTAGTTCTAAGTTCTATCTCTATGGTTTGTTTCCTCTTGAAGTACCCCATGCAGAGACTGGCGAAAAGCACTTTCGTTTGAAAGGGGTTGCTAAATTTCCAAAAAAACTACTAGTTTGCTGAAATCTCAGCAAACATTTTTTCACCAAATCTTGATGATACTTGGTGGTAATCATCAGTTCACTAAGCCCACTTGGCTGCCCAATTTTCACTCTTCTAGGTTCAAGCGTTCGTTTCCAGTAACACTTTGAATTTTTAGGTTTCACTCTGTTTTCTGCTATATAGATAGCTGTGTTTGGAATTCTAAATCAAACACGGTTTGTGCTAGCTCCTTGAAACTTGACACAATGAAGTAGTTCTAAGTTCTATCTCTATGGTTTGTTTCCTCTTGAAGTACCCCATGCAGAGTCTGGTGAAAAACACTTTCGTTTGAAAGGGGTTGCCAAGCTTCCAAAAAACTACTAGTTTGCTGAAATCTCAGCAAACATTTTTTCACCAAATCTTGATGATCCTTGGTGGTAATGATCAGTTCACTAAGCCCTCTTGGCTGCCCAATTTTCACTCTTCTAGGTTCAAGCGTTCGTTTAACACTTTGAATTTTTAGGTTTCATTCTGTTTTCTGCTATATAGATTGATGTGTTTGAAACTCTAAATCAAACACGGTTTGTGCTAGCTCCTTGAAACTTGACCAAATGAAGTAGTTCTAAGTTCTATCTCTATGGTTTGTTTCCGCTTGAAGTACCCCATGCAGAGACTGGCAAAAAACACTTTCGTTTGAAAGGGGTTGCCAAGCTTCCAAAAAACTACTACTTTGCTGAAATCTCAGCAAACATTTTTTCACCAAATCTTGATGATACTTGGTGGTAATGATCAGTTCCCTAATCCCACTTGGCTGCCCAATTTTAATTCTTCTAGGTTGAAGCATTCGTTTCCAATAACAGTTTGAATTTTTCGGTTTCACTCTGTTTTCTCCTACATAGATAGCTGTGTTTGGAATTCTAAATCAAACACGGTTTGTGCTAGCTCCTTGATACTTGACCAAATGAAGTAGTTCTAAGTTCTATCTCTATGGTTTGTTTCCTCTTGAAGAACCCCATGCAGAGACTGGCGAAAAACACTTTCGTTTGAAAGGGGTTGCCAAGCTTCCAAAAAAACTACTAGTTTGCTGAAATCTCAGCAAACATTTTTTCACCAAATCTTGATGATACTTGGTGGTAATGATCAGTTCACTAAGCCCACTTGGCTGCCCAATTTTCACTGTTCTAGTGTCGCGACCCCTTGCCCGCAAGGAAGACGCAACTCAGGAATCTTCTTTCAGCAGTTTATTCAGGCCTTGATTAAAGTATCTTTTAGTGACCTTCCTTTCTCTTCCTCCCCGAGAGCCCAAGCACAGCCTATTAAAGCCCCCCACGTACCAATCTTAAGCCGCCACGTGGATCTTTCTTATAGGGTGGCAAGTGATAGCTTGCCAACTCTCCACAAAAGAATTTGTTTATCACAGGCCACAGAGGAAGCCGGCGCCATCTTCTAATGGCGGCCACAATCTACAACAATGGCTTACTACAGTTCCCCCTTCTATTTTATAAAACAATGCTGGCGAAAGTAGAGGTCCTATCCCACTGTGCAGAAGTGGCTGCAATGTATGGTTCAGTCCTAAGGAGGCACCTTCCCCAGACCTGACCCCATATCAGCCGACGCCTTTTTTCGTAGGGCGGGGGTGTGGACGTCAAACCCGCATGCAATAGGACATGCTTTCATTGAGGTCCGTTGAGGGATCACTCAAGTGCAGTGCTTTGCCTCGCATCCTGCATCATGATGAAGGTGGACGAAGGGGGACAGCTGAGGCTAAACTGTGGCTGTACACAATGACAAACGAGTTGACAGCACCCTGAAAGAAAGGCACGGACCTAAGGCGATAGAGAAGCATTAGTGTGGAAACCCACCTGCGTGCAATGGCAGCAAGACCGGCAGAGTGCAAGGGCTTTCCAACACTAAGAGAATAACGAGGAAAGACATGCCGATCCCAGTGCAATGTTATAATAACTTGGGGTGCAACGACCATGTCAAAGATTTACTGTTTAAGCTGCGCAAGCCAGACTTGAGGTGAATTGCCATTTTCTAAAGCTGCAAGAGCTTGGATGATCATAGCCTTATCGTGAGCATTGTGGGCCTTGAGGCGACAGAGAAACCACAAACAGAGAAACATACCGAAGCAACACATTGCACCAAAAATGCCTACCCCCACCCACTCTTTAAAAAAGGAAAAGGCAGAAGATATCCAATCGGTGAATTGACCCAAAGTCACGGGATCAACACGGGTGTTATTCAAGACAGCTATCTGGGTTAGTTGAGACTGGATCATGTCTTCCGCTTCCATGGACCAATTTCCAGCCAAATATTCGCCAATGATGCGGGAAGCATTCCTGGAATCATTAAATCTGACAGAGGTTATGCATAAATGTGCACGTTGGTCAACACAACCCAAAAGCACTAAGTCAGCCAATTCTTCTACCTGAGCTTGGAGTAAATCTATTCTTTGGTTGGCAGCTAAAATCCCTGACAAAATATGTTGATTAATTGTATTTTGGGATTCAAGTATAGTGGAAGTTTGTTGGACAACTTGATTAATGGTGGCAGCAGTTTGTACTTGATTGGCCATAGCCACTCCGGCCGTAACCGCTGCAGCAGCAGATATCGCCACGGCTGTCACTATAGCCGCTGTGATCCCAAAATCTCTGCGGACTCTAAGTAGCTCAACAATAGGGAATTTATCAGGATCCGCAGTGACCGGGATTGGGACGAAAGTTGGAATTTTCATAATCACTGCTACAGTCCAGGAACCATTCCAACACTCAGATAAGAGACAGGTAGTATGAGAACAATCCAGCATCCACGACGAGGTGGCCTCAGCCAAAAGGAATAAGAAGGGGGATTGGACACAGACCATAGCAGGAGGCAATATGGCATTATACAACAGAGAGTTGAATGAAACAGATGTAAGTCTATTACCTTGTTCACTTTCCCTAACAGTACCAGAAATATTAGCCAGCCAACTTTTGGCTCCTAGCAACTGAGCCAGTGCAGAAATATCGGCTGAAGCCCCCTTTTCATTGGAAATCAGCCATTGAAACCAGGACCAACCTACTCCTGTAGAGGAGCTGGCACTATTGTTAAAGTTATAAACATACCTATTAAGAGAGGGGGAAAGGGAGAAACCTTTAGCAACTTGATGTTTCTCCAAAGAATGATCCTGACAAGGCGTAAATGTTGGGGGGAAACCAAGATTAGGGGAACAGTAAGGAGAGGCCTTGAAATGAGTGGCATTATAAATACTACTAGAAGAAGGAGGCACTGGGATTAGTACCTCGGAGATAATAGCCAAGGTAGTTATGTTAAGAGCAGAGCTGCTGTTTGCGGGGGTCCCTGAGCCTGATTGCTTCCCCGAAGCTACCTTGCTCAATACATCACTGATAATGCTTCCTGAGACCTGATTGGACCGCAATGGGTCCTCCCAGTTAGTCAAATTTTTGGTCTTAAGGCTAATGCAATTAGCGTTTCTAAGGCTGAAACAAAAAACTCCTGTGAGATTAACTTGAGATTGATTAAAAATTCTCTCCATGTCCCCTCTAGGAGAGGCACAGGGAGCAGACATCTCACATGAGGTTGAAAAAAGAGTGGGGAGGACACTAGAATTACCATGAACCGGCATCGGCATTGGCCATGCCCGTGCCACTGCCCACCACCGCATTGGTGTCGCCTGTGCCATCGGCACCAGCACCAGAGCCAGAGCACTTAGCAGAATGAAGATCTTCATCACAGGATTGTTGTGGTATCTCTTGTTGCTGGTCGGCTGATGTCGAGACTCTTCTTGTCAAACGTTCAGGGACCCACAATGGTTCCGTACGATCCTGGGGAAAAACACATACAGATCCTCGTGCCCATGTCAGCACGGGGTCAGGGCCGTTCCATTGGCCCGTAAGAACATCCTTCCACTTAACATAACCAATCACAGAGGGCTGAGGGGACACATGTCTATCGGCCGCAGAGCGACCATGAATATCCAAATTCAAAAAATTAATGGTAAAGAGAGCTAAGGACAGGCGTTCTGTAGGAGTGTGTTCAGCTCCTATTCCCCCTTTTTGTTTTTGTAAAGTTTCCTTTAAGGTGCGATGAGCACGCTCAACAATGCCTTGTCCTTGAGGATTATAAGGCAAACCATGAGTAAGTTGCACTCCCATAGTAGAACAAAAAGCTGTAAATTGTCTGCCAGTATAAGCAGGTCCATTATCAGTCTTAAGGGATGCAGGTGCACCCCATGCTGCCCATGCCTCTAAACAGTGAGTAATGACATTAAGTGCCCTTTCTCCCGATAAAGCAGAAGCATGAATAATTCCAGAGCACGTATCAACGGAAACATGCACATACTTAAGGTTACCAAAGTCAGGTATATGTGTCACATCCATTTGCCAAACAATCAATGGCTTCAATCCCCGTGGGTTTACTCCATAATTAGGGGGATGAAGAAATGTGACACAATGGGGACATTGCAATACTATCTGCCGAGCATCAACTCTTGAAATGGAAAAACGCCTGCGCAGCGTTAATGCATTAACATGGAAGTTTTGGTGAAACAACTTAGCCCTCTCTAAGGAGGAAGCCAAGCATATCAATTGACCTTTAGTGGCTAAGTATGCACAGGCATTACCTTGGGATAACGGACCAGGAAGAGAGGTGTGAGCCCTGATGTGCATTGGATAAAAAGAAGCAGTGCGGTTAGAGATAAGCTGTTGAAGCTGAGTAAAGTAAACAGACACATTATGGGCATCACTAATAGTTCCCACGGCCTCCAGGACTTTTAGTACTTGTACCACATAGCTGGAGTCCAAAATAAGATTAAAAGGAAAAGAACACTGTTTAAAAACTTCAATAACAATTTGTAGTTCTACCCATTGTGGATTTCCAGGAGCAAATTGATGCTGGATAGGGGGAGAGTCATTAATTACGTAGGCTCCCATTCCAGACTTGGAAGCATCAGTAAAAATGTTAACAGCCCCCGGAATTGGACTGGATGAAGTTACCTTAGGGAAAATGATGGGATGTTCTTTAACAAAATGGAGTAATGGATGAGAAGGGTAGTGATTATCAATACTCCCTTGAAACGAGCAACACAGAATAGCCCAGTTGTCTAGAGTAGCACATAAAACATTAATTTGAGCTTTAGTGTAGGGTATGATAAGAGAAGAAGGTGATTGGCCGAAAAATTGAATGCTTTGTTGAATCCCTTTAAGTGCCAATGCTGCAACAGCATCAGGATAATATTCTAAGGATTTTCCTGGGGATACATGTGGGTGGATCCATAGTAAAGGCCCATCTTGCCACAGTACTCCAGTAGGCTGCCGCATAGTGGCAAGCACACATAACTGGAAAGGTTTATCACTCTGGAGCCTGCATAGAGTGGCATGCTGTATAGCTTGTTCTACTTTTATAAGGGCCGCTCTAGCCTCAGTAGTGAGGCTACGAGGGGAAGCAAGATCTGGATCACCCTTAAGAGTAGCATACAAAGGCTGTAGCACAATATTAGGAATATGTAAATATCCTCTTATCCAATTAATATCTCCCAGCAATTTTTGAAAATTATTTAGAGTTCGGAGATCTTGAGTCCTGATGGTAATTTTTTGTGGTTTTAATTTGTCATACCCAATTGTTGCTCCCAAAAACCTGATAGAATCCCCCGTTTGAACCTTTTCAGGTGCGATGTGCAGTCCATGTTGAGCCAACAGCATCACAAGTTCTTTATAAGCCTCATAAACTGTCTGTTCTGATTTTGCGGCCAATAACACATCATCCATATAGTGAATGATCTTGGTGGAGGAATACTTATGTCTGAGAGGTGCGAGTGCCTTCCCCACATACATCTGGCACATCGTGGGACTGTTAGCCATCCCCTGTGGCAACACCACCCACTCAAACCTTTGATCTGGTTCTTCGTGATTACACGAGGGAAGGGTGAAAGCAAAACGTTGTGAATCTCTAGGATGCAAAGGAATGGAAAAGAAACAGTCTTTAATGTCAATAACAATTATATGCCAGCCTTGAGGAACAGAGGAGAGCAGAGGCAGCCCTCTTTGAATGGGCCCCATAAGCTGCATCTGAGCATTAACTGCTCGTAGATCATGCAGTAGGCGCCACTTCCCTGATTTTTTCTTAATGACAAATATGGGAGTATTCCATGGAGAAGTAGAAGGTTGGATGTGACCCAAATCAAGTTGTTCTTTGACTAGATCATGGGCTGCTGCCAGTTTAACCGAGGGAAGAGGCCACTGAGGCACCCAAACAGGCTCCTCGGTGAGCCATGTTATGGGCATTTGAGCCCCAGTGGCCCCTAGGAAAAACCCAGACCAAACCTGTTAAGCTTTTGATGACCTTGCACAGGATGCTTACGTCCCTGTATGTGCCTTCCTAGTCCTAGACCTGGCCTATACCCCATATTTGCATGATATGTTGAGACACTGGGGAATAGTCATTACTAAGAGTGAACCCCATGTCTTTCATCAGATCACGGCCCCATACAGAAATAGGTAAATCAAGTACATAAGGCTGAAAGGTACCATCTGTCCTTCCGAGTCCTTCCAAGATAGATGTCTAGAGCTGATTTGAGGGGCCTGGGCATATCCAAGTCCTCTTAAGGATTGATCAGAAGCCTGCACTGGCCATCCCCTAGACCAGTCCTTAAGGGCTATGATACTATGATCTGCTCCTGTGTCCAGCAATCCCACAATAGATTTACCTTCTATGCTTAATTCCAAAGTGGGGCAATTGCTCATATCCAGTGATAAATAGGCACAATTTCCTCCGGTGGTACCAATCTGATTTCCTGTCCGTGACCTTGAGTCAGCAGGGAAGTGATTATGCAAACTAGGCAAAATTAGCTAATTGAGCAATCCGATCCCCTGGGGAGATAGACACAATGCCCCTTGGAGCTTCCACCATAACCTTTACTGCCCCTACAGTATCAGGGTTTACAACTCCGGGGAAAACATGAAGACCTTGTAGGATAGAGGATGCACGTCAATTAACAAACCTACAGTGCCAAGGGGTAAAGGCCCTTTGAACTCAGTTTCCACCAATTGACTCCCATCTTATGTGTTAATACGAGTCTGGAGGTGGAACAGAGGTCCAATCCCACGGCACCTGTAGTGGCTCTCCGCATCTCGTGGGATGGCGTAGAGAAGGCCATGTCTCGGGTTCGGGTGTGACATTCTCCATTGCCCCATATATTACGTGGGCCCCTGGGGTCGGGGGCCCCTTCGGCCGTTTTTTGGCTCAGCTGAAATAGGCTGTCCATGGATGTCCCTCACTGATCTACACTCTCTTGCCCAATGTTTCCCCTTTTTGCATTTTGGACACAGCCCCGGTTGACGAGGGCCATTAGAAGGGCCACCGCGAAGAGGTCCAGTAAAATTGTCTTTTTGGGACATTCACGTTTGAAATGGCCGGATTGACCCAATGGAAGCATGTTCCGGCACCAGGACCGCCCCCTTTTGCAATCCGAAGGACTGCAGCTGCAAGACCTGCATTAGTTAAGGGTCCTCCAAGCTCTCTACACACTTCATCCAAGCTTCTATGCCCTTGTTTTTATAAGGAGCGATTGCTGCTTTACATTCTTTACATTCTTCCAAAAAAGTACTTGTCTTCTGAAATCTCGGCAAATATTTGTTCACCCAATCTCATGATTCTCTGTGGTAATGATCAATTCAATAAGTCCACTTAGCTGCCCAATTTTCATTCTCCTTGCTTGAAGCGTTTGTTTCCAGTGACACTTTGAAATTTTAGGTTTCACTCTGTTTTTTCCTATATAGATAGATGTGTTTGGAACTCTAAATCAATACGGTTTGTGCTAGCTTTTTGAAACTTCCACAAAATAAAATAGTTCTAGTTCTGTCTCTACGGTTTTGTTTCGTCTTGAAGTAGCACAAGCAGAGACTGCGTAAGACACTTTCATTGGAAAGGTGTGCTAAGCTTCCAAAAAACTACTGGTTTTCTGAATAGTCGGCAAATACTTTTTCATCCGATCCTGATGATTCTTTTGGTAATAATCAGTTCACAAAGTGCACTTAGCTGCCCAATATTCACTCTTCTAGGATGAAGCGTTCGTTACCAGTAACAGTTTGAGATTTTACGTTTCACTCTGTTTTCTCCCATATAGATCGATGTGTTTGGAACTCTGAATCAAACACGGTTTGTGCTAGCTCCTTGAAACTTGACAATATAAAGTAGTTCTAAGTTCTATCTCTATGGTTTGTATCCTCTTGAAGTACCCCAACAGAGACTGCCGAAAGACACTTTCATTTCAAAGGTGTGCCAAGCTTCCAAAAAACTACTGGATTTCTGAATCTCGGCAAATATTTGTTCACCCAATCTTCATGATTCTCTGTGGTAATGATCAATTCAATAAGTCCACTTAGCTGCACAATATTCATTCTTCTTGCTTGAAGTGTTCATTTCCATTGACACTTTGAATTTTTAGGTTTCACTCTGTTTTTTCCTATATAGATAGATGTGTTTGGAACTCTAAATCATACACGGTTGTGCTAGCTTTTTGAAACTTCACAAAATAAAATAGTTCTAAGTTCTGTCTCTACGGTTTGTTCGTCTTGAAGTAGCCACAAGCAGAGACTGCGTAAGACACTTTCATTGGAAAGGTGTGCCAAGCTTCCAAAAAACTACTGGTTTTCCAAATGAAGTAGTTCTAAGTTCTATCTCTATGGTCTCTTTTTTTTGAAGTTCCCCATGCAGAGACTGGCGAAAAACACTTTCGTTTGAAAGGGGTTGCCAAGCTTCCAAAAAACTATTAGTTTGCTGAAATCTCAGCAAACATTTTTTCACCAAATCTTGATGATACTTGGTGGTAATGATCAGTTCACTAAGCCCACTTGGCTGCCCAATTTTCACTCTTCTAGGTTCAAGCGTTCGTTTCCAGTAACACTTTGAATTTTTAGGTTTCACTCTGTTTTCTGCTATATAGATAGCTGTGTTTGGAATTCTAAATCAAACACGGTTTGTGCTAGCTCCTTGAAACTTGACAAAATGAAGTAGTTCTAAGTTCTGTCTCTATGGTTTGTTTCCTCTTGAAGTAGCCACAAGCAGAGACTGCGTAAGACACTTTCATTGGAAAGGTGTGCCAAGCTTCCAAAAAACTACTGGTTTTCTGAATAGTCGGCAAATATTTTTTCATCTGATCCTGATGATTCTTGTGGTAATGATCAGTTCACTAAGTCCACTTAGCTGCCCAATATTCACTCTTCTAGGGTGAAGCGTTCGTTACCAGTAACAGTTTGAGTTTTTACATTTCACTCTGTTTTCTCCCATATAGATAGATGTGTTTGGAACTCTGAATCAAACACGGTTTGTGCTAGCTCCTTGAAACTTGACAAATTAAAGTAGTTCTAAGTTCTATCTCTATGGTTGTTTCCTCTTGAAGTACCCCAACAGAGACTGCCGAAAGACACTTTCATTTCAAAGGTGTGCCAAGCTTCCAAAAAACTACTGATTTCTGAAATCTCGGCAAATATTTGTTCACCCAATCTTCATGATTCTCTGTGGTAATGATCAATTCAATAAGTCCACTTAGCTGCCCAATTTTCATTCATCTTGCTTGAAGCGTTCGTTTCCATTGACACTTTGAATTTTTAGGTTTCACTCTGTTTTTTCCTATATAGATAGATGTGTTTGGAACTCTAAATCAAACACGGTTTGTGCTAGCTTTTTGAAACTTCACAAAATAAAACAGTTCTAAGTTCTGTCTCTACGGTTTGTTTCGTCTTGAAGTAGCCACAAGCAGAGACTGCGTAAGACACTTTCATTGGAAAGGTGTGCCAAGCTTCCAAAAAACTACTGGTTTTCTGAATAGTCGTCAAATATTTTTTCATCCGATCCTGATGATTCTTGTGGTAATGATCAGTTCACTAAGTCCACTTAGCTGCCCAATATTCACTCTTCTAGGATGAAGCGTTCGTTACCAGTAACAGTTTGAGTTTTACGTTTCACTCTTTTTTCTCCCATATAGATAGATGTGTTTGGAACTCTGAATCAAACATGGTTTGTGCCAGCTCCTTGAAACTTGAAAAAATAAAGTAGTTCTAAGTTCTATCTCTATGGTTTGTTTCCTCTTGAAGTACCCCAACAGAGACTGCTGAAAGACACTTTCATTTCAAAGGTGTGCCAAGCTTCCAAAAAACTGCTGGATTTCTGAAATCTCGGCAAATATTTTTTCACCCAATCTAGATGATTCTCTGTGGTTATGATCAACTCAATAAGTCAACTTAGCTGCCCAATTTTCACTCTTCTTGCTTGAAGCGTTCGTTTTCTAGTAACACTTCGAATTTTTAGGTTTCACTCTATTTCCTCCTATATAGATAGATGTGGTTGGAAGTCTAAATCAAACACGGTTTGTGCTAGCTCCTTGAAACTTGACAAAATAAAAGTAGTTCTAAGTTTCTGTCTTTGTGGTTTGTTTCCTCTTGAATTACCCCAAGCAGAGACTGCCGAAAGACACTTTCATTTCAAAAGTGTGCCACTGCCTTCCAAAAAGTTACTGGTTTTCTGAAATGTCGGCAAATTTTTTTTCACCCAATCTTCCTGATTCTCTGTGGTAATGATCAATTCAATAAGTCCACTTAGCTGCCAATTTTCATTCTTCTTGCTTGAAGCGTTCGTTCCAGTGACACTTTGAATTTTTAGGTTTCACTCTGTTTTCTCCTATATAGATAGATGTGTTTGGAACTCTAAATCAAACACGTTTGTGCTAGCTTTTTGAAACTTCAAAAAATAAAGTAGTTCTAAGTTCTGTCTCTATGGTTTGTTTCCTCTTGAAGTAGCCACAAGCAGAAACTGCGTAAGGACACTTTCATTTGAAAGGTGTGCCAAGCTTCCAAAAAACTACTTGTTTTTCTGAATAGTCGGCAAATATTTTTTCATCCGATCCTGATGATTCTTGTGGTAATGATCAGTTCACTAAGTCCACTTAGCTGCCCAATATTCACTCTTCTAGGATGAAGCGTTTGTTACCAGTACCAGTTTGAGTTTTTACGTTTCACTCTGTTTTCTCCCATATAGATAGATGTGTTTGGAACTCTGAATCAAACACGGTTTGTGCTAGCTCCTTGAAACTTGACAAAATAAAGTAGTTCTAAGTTCTATCTCTATGGTTTGTTTCCTTGTGAAGTACCCCAACAGAGACTGCGAAAGACACTTTCATTTCAAAGGTGTACCAAGCTTCCAAAAACTACTGGATTTCTGAAATCTCGGCAAATATTTGTTCACCAATCTTCATGATTCTCTGTGGTAATGATCAATTCAATAGGTCCACTTAGCTGCACAATATTCATTCTTCTTGCTTGAAGCGTTCATTTCCATTGACACTTTGAATTTTTAGGTTTCACTCTGTTTTTTCGATATAGATAGATGTGTTTGGAACTCTAAATCATACAAGGTTTGTGCTAGCTTTTTGAAACTTCACAAAATAAAATAGTTCTAAGTTCTGTCTCTACGGATTGTTCGTCTTGAAGTAGCCACAAGCAGAGACTGCATAAGACACTTTCATTGGAAAGGTGTGCCAAGCTTCCAAAAAACTACTGGTTTTCCAAATGAAGTAGTTCTAAGTTCTATCTCTATGGTTTCTTTTTTTTTTGAAGTACCCCATGCAGAGACTGGCGAAAAACACTTTCGTTTGAAAGGGGTTGCCAACCTTCCAAAAAACTACTAGTTTGCTGAAATCTCAGCAAACATTTTTTCACCAAACCTTGATAATACTTGGTGGTAATGATCAGTTCACTAAGCCCACTTGGCTGCCCAATTTTCACTCTTCTAGGTTCAAGCGTTCGTTTCCAGTAACACTTTGAATTTTTAGGTTTCACTCTCTTTTCTCCTACATAGATAGCTGTGTTTGGATTTCTAAATCAAACACGGTTTGTGCTAGCTCCTTGAAACTTTACCAAATGAAGTAGTTCTAAGTTCGATCTCTATGGTTTGTTTCCTCTTGAAGTACCCCATGCAGAGACTGGCGAAAAACACTTTCGTTTGAAAGGGGTTGCCAAGCTTCCAAAAAACTACTAGTTTTCTGAAATCTCAGCAAACATTTTTTCACCAAATCTTGATCATACTTCGTGGTAATGATCAGTTCACTAAGCCCACTTGGCTGCCCAATTTTCACTCTTCTTGGTTCAAGCGTTCGTTTCCAGTAACACTTTGAATTTTTAGGTTTCACTCTCTTTTCTCCTACATAGATAGCTGTGTTTGGAATTCTAAATCAAACACGGTTTGTGCTAGATTCTTGCAACTTGACAAAATGAAGTAGTTCTAAGTTCTTTCTCTATGGTTTGTTTCCTCTTGAAATACCTCATGCAGAGACTGGCGAAAAACAGTTTCTATTGAAAGGTGTTGCCAAGCTTCCAAAAAACTACTAGTTTGCTGAAATCTCAGCAAACATTTTTTCACCAAATCTTGATGATACTTGGTGGTAATGATCAGTTCACTAATCCCACTTGGCTGCCCAATTTTTATTCTTCTAGGTTGAAGCATTCGTTTCCAGTAACAGTTTGAATTTTTAGGTTTCACTCTGTTTTCTCCTACATAGATAGCTGTGTTTGGAATTCTAAATCAAACACGGTTTCTGCTAGCTCCTTGAAACTTGACCAAATGAAGTAGTTCTATGTTCTATCTCTATGGTTTGTTTCCTCTTGAAGTACCCCATGCAGAGACTGGCGAAAAACTCTTTCGTTGGAAAGGGGTTGCCAAGCTTCTAAAAAATTACTAGTTTGCTGAAATCTCAGCAAACATTTTTTCACCAAATCTTGGTGATACTTTTTGGTAATGATCAGTCCACTAAGCCCACTTGGCTGCCCAATTTTTATTCTTCTAGGTTGAAGCATTCGTTTCCAGTAACAGTTTGAATTTTTAGGTTTCACTCTGTTTTCTCCTACATAGATAGCTGTGTTTGGAATTCTAAATCAAACACGGTTTCTGCTAGCTCCTTGAATCTTGACCAAATGAAGTACTTCTAAGTTCTATCTCTATGGTTTGTTTCCTCTTGAAGTACCCCATGCAGAGACTGGCGAAAAACACTTTTGTTTGAAAGGGGTTGCCAAGCTTCCAAAAACTACTAGTTTGCTGAAATCTCAGCAAACATTTTTTCACAAAATCTTGATGATACTTGGTGGTAATGATCAGTTCACTAATCCCACTTGGCTGCCCAGTTTTCACTCTTCTAGGTTCAAGCGTTCGTTTCCAGTAACTCTTTGAATTTTTAGGTTTCACTCCGTTTTCTGCTCTATAGATAGATGTGTTTGAAACTCTAAATCAAACAGGGTTTGTGCTAGCTCCTTGAAACTTGACAAAATGAAGTAGCTCTAAGTTCTATCTCTATGGTTTGTTTCCTCTTGAAGTACCCCATGCAGAGACTGGCGAAAAACACTTTAGTTTGAAAGGGGTTGCCAAGCTTCCAAAAACTACTAGTTTGCTGAAATCTCAGCAAACATTTTTTCACCAAATCTTGATGATACTTGGTGGTAATGATCAGTTCACTAATCCCACTTGGCTGCCCAATTTTCACTCTTCTAGGTTCAAGCGATCGTTTCCAGTAACACTTTGAATTTTTATTTTTCACTGTGTTTTCTGCTATATAGATAGATGTGTTTGAAACTCTAAATCAAACACGTTTTGTGCTAGCTCCTTGAAACTTGACAAAATGAAGTAGCTCTAAGTTCTATCTCTATGGTTTGTTTCCTCTTGAAGTACCCCATGCAGAGACTGGCGAAAAACACTTTCGTTTGAAAGGGGTTGCCAAGCTTCCAAAAAACTACTAGTTTGCTGAAATCTCAGCAAACATTTTTTCACCAAAACTTGATGATACTTGGTGGTAATAATCAGTTCACTAAGTCCACTTGGCTGCCCAATTTTTATTCTTCTAGGTTGAAGCATTCGTTTCCAGTAACAGTTTGAAATTTTAGGTTTCACTCTGTTTTCTCCTACATAGATAGCTGTGTTTGGAATTCTAAATCAAACACGGTTTGTGCTAGCTCCTTGAAACTTGACCAAATGAAGTAGTTCTAAGTTCTATCTCTATGGTTTGTTTTCTCTTGAAGTACCTCATGAAGAGACTGGCGAAAAACAGTTTCTTTTGAAAGGGGTTTCCAAGCTTCCAAAAAACTACTAGTTTGCTGTAATATGAGCAAACATTTTTTCACCAAATCTTGATCATACTTGGTGGTAATGATCAGTTCACTAATCCCACTTGGCTGCCCAATTTTTAAACTTCTAGGTTGAAGCATTCGTTT
This sequence comes from Callospermophilus lateralis, assembly GCF_048772815.1. Lineage (NCBI taxonomy): Eukaryota > Metazoa > Chordata > Mammalia > Rodentia > Sciuridae > Callospermophilus > Callospermophilus lateralis. The sequence continues at coordinate 87,573 of NW_027515182.1, forward strand.
CCAGTAACAGTTTGAATTTTTAGGTTTCACTCTGTTTTCTCCTACATAGATAGCTGTGTTTGGAATTCTAAATCAAACACGCTTTCTGCTAGCTCCTTGAAACTTGACCAAATGAAGTAGTTCTAAGTTCTATCTCTATGGTTTGTTTCCTCTTGAAGTACCCCATGCAGAGACTGGCGAAAAACACTTTTGTTTGAAAGGGGTTGCCAAATTTCCAAAAAACTACTAGTTTGCTGAAATCTCAGCAAATATTTTTTCACAAAATCTTGATGATACTTGGTGGTAATGATCAGTTCACTAATCCCACTTGGCTGCCCAGTTTTCACTCTTCTAGGTTCAAGCGTTCGTTTCCAGTAACTCTTTGAATTTTTAGGTTTCACTCCGTTTTCTGCTATATAGATAGATGTGTTTGAAACTCTAAATCAAACAGGGTTTGTGCTAGCTCCTTGAAACCTGACCAAATGAAGTAGCTCTAAGTTCTATCTCTATGGTTTGTTTCCTCTGGAAGTACCCCATGCAGAGACTGGCGAAAAACACTTTCGTTTGAAAGGGGTTGCCAAGCTTCCAAAAAACTACTAGTTTGCTGAAATCTCAGCAAACATTTTTTCACCAAATCTTGATGATACTTGGTGGTAATGATCAGTTCACTAATCCCACTTGGCTGCCCAATTTTTATTCTTCTAGGTTGAAGCATTCGTTTCCAGTAACAGTTTGAATTTTTAGGTTTCACTCTGTTTTCTCCTACATAAATAGCTGTGTTTCTAATTCTAAATCAAACACGGTTTGTGCTAGCTCCTTGAAACTTGACCAAATGAAGTAGTTCTAAGTTCTAATCTCTATGGTTTGTTTCCTCTTGAAGTACCCCATGCAGAGACTGGCGAAAGCACTTTCGTTTGAAAGGGGTTGCCAAATTCCAAAAAACTACTAGTTTGCTGAAATCTCAGCAAATATTTTTTCACCAAATCTTGATGATACTTGGTGGTAATGATAAGTTCACTAACCCACTTGGCTGCCCAATTTTTATTCTTCTAGGTTGAAGCATTCGTTTCCAGTAACAGTTTGAATTTTTAGGTTTCACTCTGTTTTCTCCTACATAGATAGCTGTGTTTGGAATTCTAAATCAAACACGCTTTTTGCTAGCTCCTTGAAACTTGACCAAATGAAGTAGTTCTAAGTTCTATCTCTATGGTTTGTTTCCTCTTGAAGTACCCCATGCAGAGACTGGCGAAAAACACTTTAGTTTGAAAGGGGTTGCCAAGCTTCCAAAAACTACTAGTTTGCTGAAATCTCAGCAAACATTTTTTCACCAAATCTTGATGATACTTGGTGGTAATGATCAGTTCACTAATCCCACTTGGCTGCCCAATTTTCACTCTTCTAGGTTCAAGCGATCGTATCCAGTAACACTTTGAATTTTTAGGTTTCACTGTGTTTTCTGCTATATAGATAGATGTGTTTGAAACTCTAAATCAAACACGTTTTGTGCTAGCTCCTTGAAACTTGACAAAATGAAGTAGCTCTAAGTTCTATCTCTATGGTTTGTTTCCTCTTGAAGTACCCCATGCAGAGACTGGCGAAAAACACTTTTGTTTGAAAGGGGTTTCCAAGCTTCCAAAAAACTACTAGTTTGCTGAAATATGAGCAAATATTTTTTCACCAAATCTTGATGATACTTGGTGGTAATGATCAGTTCACTAATCCCACTTGGCTGCCCAATTTTTAAACTTCTAGGTTGAAGCATTCGTTTCCAGTAACAGTTTGAATTTTTAGGTTTCACTCTGTTTTCTCCTACATAGATAGCTGTGTTTGGAATTCTAAATCAAACACGGTTTGTGCTAGCTCCTTGAGACTTGACCAAATGAAGTAGTTCTAAGTTCTATCTCTATGGTTTGTTTCCTCTTGAAGTACCCCATGCAGAGACTGGCGAAAAACACTTTCGTTTGAAAGGGGTTGCCAAGCTTCCAAAAAACTACTAGTTTGCTGAAATCCCAGCAAACATTCTTTCACCAAATCTTGATGATACTTGGTGGTAATGATCAGTTCACTAAGCCGAATTCGCTGACTAATTTTCACTCTTCTAGGTTCAAGCATTGGTTTCCAGTAACACTTTGAATTTTTAGGTTTCACTCTGTTTTCTCCTACATAGATAGCTGTGTTTGGAATTCTGAATCATACACGCTTTTTGCTAGCTCCTTGAAACTTGACCAAATGAAGTAGTTCTAAGTTCTATCTCTATGGTTTCTTTCCCCTTGAAGTACCCCATGCAGAGACTGGCGAAAAACACTTTTGTTTGAAAGGGGTTGCCAAGCTTCCAAAAACTACTAGTTTGCTGAAATATCAGCAAACATTTTTTCACCAAATATTGATGATACTTGGTGGTAAAGATCAGTTCACTAATCCCACTTGGCTGCCCAATTTTCACTCTTCTAGGTTCAAGCGTTCGTTTCCAGTAACACTTTGAAATTTTAGGTTTCACTCTGTTTTCTGCTATATAGATAGATGTGTTTGAAACACTAAATCAAACAGGGTTTGTGCTAGCTCCTTGAAACTTGACAAAATGAAGTAGCTCAAAGTTCTATCTCTATGGTTTGTTTCCTCTTGAAGTACCCCATGCAGAGACTGGCGAAAAACACTTTCGTTTGAAAGGGGTTGCCAAGCTTCCAAAAAACTACTAGTTTGCAGAAATCTCAGCAAACATTTTTTCACCAAATCTTGATGATTCTTGGTGGTAATTATCAGTTCACTAATCCCACTTGGCTGCCCAAT